>NC_133770.1:6487877-6553607 GCF_003597395.2 Chelonoidis abingdonii
TAGGGAGGTGGTGGCATCTCCTTCCTTAGAGGTTTTTAAGGTCAGGCTTGACAAAGGTCTGGCTGGGATGATTTAGTTGGGGATTGGTCCTGCTTTGAGCAGGGGGTTGGACTAGATGACCGCCTGAGGTCCCTTCCAACCCTGATATTCTATGATTCAGAAACAAACATTACTTTAGTTTGAAAGGACAGCAGCTGACACCTTCAGAAATGTGACAGACTCTTAAAATTCCTGTAAGAATCTGCTGGTGTTTCAACTTCTGACCTAAGCTGTTGTATAGGTAGGTCCCAGCTTGTACTGTGTGTCTGAAGTGACTTTCTGTTGGAGGGAGTCTGTGTAAAGAGCCATGGTGTGTCAAGAGTTTGCTGTCCGCAGGCAAAGATGGTGGTTATTGACGCTGTGCTGTGATTGCTTACCCTTCCCCTCTGTGCTGTTGTCTTTGTGCACAATAATTCTGTGGGGCTACAGGCATTTTCAGAGTCCTTTTCTGTTGCATTGATCCAATAATTTGTTTTCCTATGCAACAGAGTCATGAAGCTCCAGTCCTGTTGGGGTGGGAGGTGGGTGGAGAAACAAATACGATGTGTCTTCAAAGCTTAGCTTCCTAGGCATTACTCAATAGGCAGTCCTCTTGCTGCCCAGCTTGTGACATGCTCCAGTATGAAATGAACTAGGAGCACTATGACTCAGGTACACATTGGAAGACAGAGTTTATATTTTTTAGAAACACGTAACCCTCTCCTAGTGCACCTCCGTAACCCACTACTAACTGGTAACTTGACTTTGCTCAGGTAGCGTGTATTGCTAAACAGTTCAAGACCAACACTGAGAGCCCTACTTTATAATTTGTAGGGTGACTGGAAATGGAATTGAGGGAACTACAGGATTTCTCCTTGCAGTCTCAAAAGGAAGTATGATCCACATATTGATCTATTGATTAAGCAACCATGGTGCTATGAGAAGACAGACTGAACAAAGGGCCTTCTGTAAAAGACTCAGTGACAAAAGAACACTTAACTGTAAAGCCATGATTATTTCTTACCTAGTTTGGTTTCAGAGAAGCTGTGCTGCTCAGCATTTCCTGGCTTTGCAGGCTGACTTTGGGAACTGGGAACATTAGCACATGGTTTGAATGATCCTTTCTAATGAAACCTGAAATCTTGTTTAACAGCCATTGTTGCAAAGAAGGAACCAGAATTAATTTCTCTTGAGAGAGAGAGAGACCTAAATTTTAGGACATCGGTTTCAGATCTACTCTGTTTTTGTTCTGTCTGGTACAGCTGTATTAGCAGCAGATAATCAGAAGGAAGGGAGTGCAGTTTACAGGTATTTATGCTAGTGATGGGCAACTTGTAGCAGCTTATGTGCAGGTTCTGAGGCTTATCGCCTCTTCTGTAACCCATAACCCTATGGTAGCATTTTCTGAAATGTTTCCTGGTCCATGCGCAGAGTCAGGAAGACGGGCAAAACCGCAGGATCTCAATGTGTGGATGAGATGATGGTGTAGGGAGGAGTGTTTTACATTTATTAATAGCTGAGGAACCTTTTGGGAAAGGAGGAGCCTATACATTAAGGATGGGCTCCACATAAACCAAAATGGAGCCAGATTTCTGGAATTTAAAATTAAAAAGGTTGTAGAGGATTTTTTGAACTAAGCGCTGGGGGAAAGCTGACCAGTGTGGAGGAGCACACAGTTTTGTGAAAACATTGGGCTGAATTTAGTAAAAGGGAAACTCTCTATATCCTAGTAAAGATAGGAAAGAAGTTGGTAAAGTAGAGGTAGGAGGTAGTGAGGAGCACTCAAATGTAAAAGAATCTCACTGAAATATAACATATGAAGGCAAGCATCTGAATACTGAGAAACTGTACAAGTGCTTGCATACAAATGCTTGAAATCTAAGTACTAAGATGGGTGGACTAGAGTGCCTGACATTAAATGAGGATATTGATATAAGAGGCATCAGGGAAAGTTGGTGGAATGAGCATAATCCATGGGACATGGTGATACTAGGGTACAAAGTATATAGGAATGACAGAAGGTTGTGCTGGTGGAGGAATGGCCCTATATGTGAAAGAGAGCAGAAAGTCAAATAAAGTAAAAATCTTAAATGAATCAAACTACCATGGAATCTCTGTGGAGAGAAATCCCATGCTTGAATAAAAAGAGTTTAGCAATAGTAATATACTACCAACTACCTGACCAGAATGGTGACAGTGATTGTGAAATGCCCCAGGAGGTTAGAGAGGCTATAAAGGCAGAAAATGCATTAATAATGGGGGATTTCAACTTTCTTCATGTTGACTGGGTATGTGTCATCTCGGAAAGTGATGCAGTGATAGAATTTCTAGACACTATTGATGGCTGCTCCTTGGAGCAGCCAGTCCTGGAACTCACAATGAGAGAAGCAATTCTTGATTTAGTCCTAAGTCGAATGTAGGATCTGGTCCAAGAGGTGAATATAGCTGAACCGATTGGTTATAAGAGTCATAATGTAATTAAAATTAAGATCCTCTTAGAGGGGGAAATGCTAGAGACCCATCACAAGAGCATTTAACTTTAAAAGGGGAACTACATAAAAATGAGGAAACTAGTTAAATGGAAATTAAAAGGAACTGTCACCAGGGTAAAATGCCTGGAGACTACTGAAAAACACCGTAATAGAGATCAAACTAAATGTATACTTCTGCACCCTAGTAAGTATGAGGACCAAAAAAACAACCTCCCCCCCCCACTGGCTAAACAGCAGAGTAAAAGAGGCAGTTGAGAGGCAAAAAGGCATTTTTTTAAAAATTGAAGTCAAATTCTACTGAGGAAAATAGAAAGAAGCATAAACTCTGGTAAGTCAAGTGTAAAAGTATAATAAGGCAGGCCAAGAATGAATTTGAAGAGCAACTAGCTAAGGACACACAACTAACAGCAAAACATTATTTAAGTCCATCAGAAGCAGGAAGCCTGCCAAACATTCAGTGGGGCCGCTGGACAATGGAGGTGCTTAAGGAGCACTCAGGGAAGACAAGGCCGTTGTGGAAAAACTAAATGAATTCTTTGCATCGTTTTTCACCAGAGGACATGAGGGCGATCCTCACATCTGAGCCATTCTTTGTAGGTGACATGACTATCCCAGATTGAGTGTCAATAGAGGAGATTTTGGAACAACTGGGTACTAAGTCACCAGGACCAGTTGGTATTCACCTGCTAATTTTGAAGAAACTCGGATATGAAATGACAAAACTACTAACTATGGTATGCAGTCTATCACTTAAATCAGGCTTTGTGCCAGATGACTGGAGGGTAGCTAATGTAATGCCTATTTTAAAAAAAGTCTTCAGAGGTGATTCTGGGATTTACAGGCTGGTAAGCTTAACTTCAGTATTAGGCAGATTGGCTGAAAATATAGTAATGAACAAAATTATCAGATATGTAGATGAACATGGTATGTTCGGGAAGAGTCAACATGGCTTTTGTAAAGAGAAATCATGCCTCTCCAATCTATTAGGATTCTTTGAGGGAGTCAACAAGCATGTGGAAAAGGGTGATCAGGTTAATATATGTATTTGGACTTTCAGAAAGCTTTTGACAAGATCCCTTACCAAAAACTCTTAAGCAAACTAAACAGTCTTGGGCTAAGAGGGAAGGTGCTCTCATGCATCAGTGACTGGGTAAAAGATAGGATGCACAGGGTAGGAATAAATGGTTAGTTTTCACAATGGAAAGAGATAAATAGAAGAGTCCCCCAGGGATCTATTGGGACTTCAGCATATTCATACATGATCTGGAAAAGGGAGTAAACAGTAATGTGTTAAAACTTGCAGATGATACAAAGTTACTCCTCATAGTTAAGTCCAAAGCTGACTGTGAAGAGTTACAAAGGGATCTCACAAAACTGGGTGACAAAATGGTAGATGAAGTTCAGTATTGATAAATGCAAAGTAATGCACATTGGAAAAAATAATTCCATCTATATGTTCAAAATGATGGGTTTAAATGAGTTGTTATCACTCAAGAAAGAGATCTTAGAGTCGTGGATAATTCTCTGAAAACATCCCCTCAATGTGCAGCGGCTGTCAAAAATGGTTAACGGAATGTTAGGAACCATTAGGAAAGGGATATATAATAAAAACAGAATTATCATAATGCCACATGAATACTGCATGCATTTCTGGTCGGCCCATCTAAAACATATATGTTTGAATTGGAAAAGGCGCAAAGAAGGGCAACAGTAATGATTAGGCACATGGAAAAGGTTCCAAACAAGTTAAAATTAAGAAGACAGGCACTGTTGAGCTTAGAAAAGAGACAACTGAGCGGGAGAAGAATATGATAGAGATCTATAAAATCATGAGTGGTGTGGAGAAAGTGCATAAGGAAGTGTTATTTATCCTTTCACATAACATAAGAATCAGGGGTCACTCAATGAAATTAATAGGCAGTAGGTTTAAAACAAACAAAAGGAAGTATTTCTTCCCATAACACACATCAGCTTGTGGATCTTGTTGCCAGAGGATGTTGTGAAAGCCAAAAATGTAACTGGGTTCAAAAAAGAATTAGGTAAGTTCATGGAGGATAGGTACATCAATGACTATTAGCCAAGATAGTCAAATATGTAACCCCATGCTCTGGGTGTCACTAAAGCTGCAGCTGCCAGAAGCTGGGCCTGGATGATGGGATGGATCACTTGAAATTGCCCTGTTCTGTTCATTCCTTCTGAAGCGTCTGGAACTGGCCACTGTGAGAGGACAAGATACTGGTCTAGATGGACCATTGAACTGACCCAGTATGGCTGTTCTTATGCTCCCTACTTGCCACAATCCCCATTATCTCCTTTACTCTACTCACTCTCACCCAAAAAAGGAACAATGCTTCGTTTGCTCTCCCTCCTGTCAGGGAAGACATCAGGGAGAGAGATTCTATTGCACCCATTGTCGTACTGTCTCAGCACATTTTATCTACTCATTGACCATAGTAGAAGGAGGTATAGCTAGGTATTTGCAGTGGTAGCAATAGTGAAGATCAGATGCCAGTGGCCACAAATGTTCTGAGGCCGGGTCTACACCTAAAACTTAGGTCAATCTAACTGCATCGCTCAGGGCTGTGAAAAATTTCATGCCTTGCATGAGGTAGTTAGGTTGACCTAACCTGCACTGTAGACGCAGCTTAGCTGATGGATGAATTCTTCTGTCAGTTTAGCTACCGCCTCTGAAAGAGGTGGATTAATTACAATGACAGAAAAACCTGTCCGTCGATGTAAGGAACAATTGCACTACAGCAGCACAGCTGCAGTACTCTAGTTGTGCCACTGTAGGAGCTGTAGGGTAGATATGCCTTAAGAACTATCATGTAAAGCTGCTGTGAGTTGGGTCAGACATCACTATGTGTAATTTTCCAGATACAGAGAAGTTGTCCGGAAAACATTTGGGTGCAAATGGGCAACAATTTTCATAAGATACTTTGGAATTAAATCTCAAACAACCTGAAACAGCTGTAAGATGTCAATTTTGTGCTGGAACTACAGAGGTATTGCTCTCCTCTTCATCACAGGAAAGATTCTTGCCCGGATCCTACTAAACTGCCTCCCGCCCTTGCTGAGGAACTCCTCCATGAATAACAGCGAGACTTCAGGTCATCCCAAGGCACAACCAACATGATCTTCGTGGCATGACTGATTCAGGAAAAGTGCAGAGAGCAACACTCGGAACTGTCGTGCCATTCATTAACCTAACCAAGGCCTTTGACTCTGTTAACGGTGATGCCGTATGGAAGGTGCTGTGTAGATTTGGCTGTCCACAGAAATTCATTTCCATCATCAGACTACTCCATGATGGGATGACTGCCACCATTCTGTGCAACGGCTCAGAAACTGAACCATTCATCATTTGCACCGGTGTCAAGCAGGGCTGTGTCATTGCTCCAACACTCTTCTCCATTTTATTTGCCATGATCCTGATTCTCATTTGCGACCACCTTCCTGATGGAATTGGGAATCAGGATCATATGGATGGCCAACTCCTCAATCTTGAACGTCTCCAAACAAAATCTAAGATCACGAGAATTGGCATCACTGACCTTCAGTATGCAGATTCTTGTGTCATTCTTGCACACACACAGGCCGACCTGCAAAGCACCCTAAATCTTTTTGCAGATGCCTATCACAGCCTGGGTCACAGCCATTTTCCATACCTTGGCAGCCACCTTTCCTAACCAGCCAGCGTTGACACAGAAATTGAATACAGGTTCAGCTGTGCCAGCGCATCCTTTGGAAGACTACTCAAACAAGTATTCAATGATAGGGATCTACAAACAGATACTAAGATCTTGGTTTACAAGGCAGTTGTCATTCCCACCCTTCTCTATAGATGTGAGACCTGGGTAACCTACAGATGACATCTCAAACCGCTGCAGGGGTTCCAGGAATGCTGCCTCAGTAGGATTCTCAGGACCAGCTGGGAAGACTGACACAGTAACAGCAGCATTCTCTCTGCAGCCAACATCAGCAGTGTAGAAGCGCAGGTCATTAAATACCAACTCCGCTGGCCTGGCCACTGTGTACGTATGCCTGACATTCTCCTCAAGAAGCGGGTACTCTTCTTTCAGTTAAATCAGGGAAGGAGGGCTTGCGGAGGGCATCTGAAGCACTTCAAAGACATACTGAAAGTACATCTTAAAAAGGGAGACATCAGCTCAACACACTGGGAGGACTTGGTGTGAAATAGAACACAGTGGCATCACACCATACACCAAGCCACAGCCCACTTTGAGGAGAACAGACGTGCCCATGAGACAGAAGCGACAAAGGAGGAAAGAAAGGGCACAACAGTTCAGCCAACAAATACGTCTCCTCCAAGATTCTATTTCTGTGGGAAAATCTGCAGGGCACAAATTGGGTTCCTCTGACACTTAAATACTCACCAATGACGCCCCTTGGCAGATGTCATCCTCGCATCGAGGGATAGCAGAAGAAGATGTCAAACCTCTACTTCAGCAAATGAACAAAGTTTGCATGCTGAGGGAAATGCACAGTTTCTTGGTGAGGAAGAATATTTACTGTTAAATTGAATATTTTGCCAAAGATATCCTTCTTGTTTCAAAATCTTCTGGGGAAGCTCTAGCAAGAATACAAAGAATGTTAGAGTTCATATAGAATAAGAAAAGAGAGAGAGTGCAGATACTCTACAGTTCCATTAAACAGGATGAACTAGTTCTAAATGTTACATGATACTATCAAGCCAGCCAGCTCGAGCAAACACTGGGTCTTTATTGAACAGGAAAATTGTGGCAATCTAAATATTGCTAGGATAGCACGGATAAAAACAAACCAAATTCACCTATGTACATGTTTTCGTGCAATTTATATAAATCCTTTAGCAAAGGCTACTGTATGGTTTTGGGACAGAACCAGAGATAATACATTCATTTTCTTTGCTAATTACACCCAGTGCAAATAATCCAAATTTTAATCCAAATCATACAGCAGAGTTTTGAAGTTTTGGAGAGCCATGAAATACATGTTTGGCCAACTGTTCACCAAAGAAACTTTTCTAACTCATTTAGAAACCAAAACCTGCATTAACTGGCCCACTCTCCTGTAGTACCAGTACTTTCAAGTTAGGCATTATGTTTCCCAGTTTCCTAGAAAACTTTTCCATAGAAATCCAACTTTAGTAGAAGTGATGGCTTCTTGTTGATTAGAAAAAAAATATATAACAAATTAATGTCAATCTTTGCTGATGACTTTCCTAACAAAAAAAAGTCTACATATTAATAAAGAAAAAAAGAATTGGATAGACAAATTATGCCAGAGGAACTGGCTTTGATCTGGGAAAAAAGTCAGCAACCTCAGTCTGTACCTAAATAAAAGAAAATTCCTTAATATCTATTTCAATGGTACCTCACACCAGTCAGGTTTTAAAATAGATATAGAGAGTGAATGGGGATAAAAGTTGGTGAAATTGTGTTGAAAGAGGTATGGTACACCTGTCCAGTTATTAGAGAATTTTGGGATATGGTTCATAATGAAATATTATAAAGTTGGATAATTATTACTGTGACCAGAGTCCCAGGGGAGCCAACTGAGGTCACTCAATTAAGGTGAACTGCAAAGAATGGGGCAGACATCCCCAAAGCTGGTGGATATTCCAATACTTAGATTTACCAAGCCAGCACAAAACAGCTTCTGTAATACCTCACTGATTACCCAGAAGCCAACAACATAGTTCCTTAAAGTAACCCAGCCTTAGGCTTCCACCTAGACACCCAAGTCAAATATGATGAGGATTACTGAAAATCTTATTCATCATATAAGAAACTTCTACCAATCCCAAAAGATTGGACACATTGCCTCCCAGGTTAATGAAAATTCGAGATCTTACCCAAAGACACGCTTATAGCCAATTCTTCTTAACCAAACTAAAATTTATTAAAAAAGAAGAGAGAGAGTATTGGTTAAAAGATCAATATACATGCAGGCATGAGTTCAATTCTTGAGCCTGAATTCATAGCAGAGATGGTGAGCTTTGTAGTTGCAAAGAGTTCTTTCAGAAATAGTTCATAGGTTGTAGTCCAAATGTTTATATTCAGGGTGGTCCAGTCAGGTCTGGGATCTCAGCCTTATGACTTAAGCTTCCCCTGCATGAAGCATCAGGCAGGTCTGAGATAAATAGGATTGGGACCCAAGACATCTTTATATAGTTCGACGTCCTTAGGTGAACAATAGGCAATCAAAGATACTTTGAAGTGGACGTGTTTCCTAAGTATCACTGGTAATTAGCTACACGGATTTACATATGGCAATTTATCCATTAGACAGTCTATCAGAAACTTTAAAGTGACATATAGACAGTGACATTATTACACCCAAGATTCATCTAAATGTTAATATTCCCTTTTGATCTCTGAATTAATAGCTATAATGACAGACAGGAACTGTCTGTTTACATGGCTAATCATTAAACGAGATATAAGTAAACACAATTAGTATCACTTTTAATTTCTAACAATATAGGTTTGCATTTCAGAGTTCTAGCCTATATAACATGAAATGGCCCTTATTACCATTTATATACCTTTCTAACATGTCTCTAAAGTTTGCACCTCGGTCAATTATCCTGCAGGATGCTTAACCCTTTCTGGCCACGTGTCACACTTTGTATAAGATTCGTTGCAGTTATATAACAGTGGTAGCAGCAGTGATTTGCATGGTCATATTTTAATTAGATAACATCACTATTACCAAATGATTACCAAAAAACACCAGGAGGATTACCAAATGATCCTTTGATAATCCTGCTGGTGGAATTGGTCAGTTTCAAAGAATTAATTTC
Source organism: Chelonoidis abingdonii (assembly GCF_003597395.2). Lineage (NCBI taxonomy): Eukaryota > Metazoa > Chordata > Testudines > Testudinidae > Chelonoidis > Chelonoidis abingdonii. The sequence continues at coordinate 6,497,196 of NC_133770.1, forward strand.
ACATCTGCTAATAGTTCCAATAGTGCCTCATCGTGGGGGAGGAAGCCCCACATTAGAGGAATGGCTCCAAAAAATATGGGGCATTATCTTGGAAAGAATAATGCATCAATTCCATACTCAGCAAAACAGAGAGCCAATAAATACTTAGATGTTTGGTTACCATATATTGATTATTCAAAGTACATTCCATTGCATATAAATCCTAGCATACATATCTGATTTTTTTAATATTAAGGTTGATGAACTTGGCTGGTTTGATAAATATGAGTAGAGTCAGGAGTTGCACTCGCTACAATCACCAGCAAATACAGCGTGGCTAGTGGAAAGTGACTCACTCTAATATGGTAACACCCTACTAAATAGAGATTTGATTATTCTATTTCTGCGTAATATTTCTCTAAAAAAACATAAGCTCAGTGTTGTAATCATTAATTTATGTAGTAATGATTTGTAAACCTGTTAAAACTTTCTACGTAGTTATTTTATATGATAAAGAAGTCACCAGCTGCCTGGATCCCTGTCTAAAAGCAACGCGCTCCCATTGTTGCAGTCACTCTGTAGCTGACCCATTGCTAGCAAATGTGGGATATGTTTCAGAAAGCAGGCTAGTGTAAACGTAATCTAGTTGTCTGCTAGGGAATAATCCTGCACTCACAGGGAGATGGACGTAATAGGACTCTTCTTATCAACATGAGTTTCCCTTCAGATCCAGTCACTATCGCTTCAGTTATTGGCCAGAATAGAATTCAGCCTTCCCTCCTAGCCAGGGAACTCAGGATCCAAACTCAGCTCTCCTCCCCAACCTTGTGACATGTGAAGCTGTACACGGCTGTTACCAGTCTACTGCATTGTCCTTTGCCCTGCAATGCCCTACTCTCAACATTACTCTGTCGTTTAAAACAAGGTTGTAATTATACTGCAGACCGGGTCTCTTAGCTTAGAATTTACCATGTCCGCTTGTTTGCTCACCAAATTGGCTTAGACATCCAGAAATAAGGAGAATATTAGTTCTGAGTGTCATGGCTGCCTCTAAGGAGAAGATAATTTAATTTTCCTTGTCTTTGGTGCAAGCTAGACACAAAGCTGCAATTTTCAGTCTTTGCCTAAAAGCAAGTCAGATTTAAATTGTACAGAACACTGGTGTTCATATCGGTCCTGTGTCCTCTTTTCAATGTGGCTCTGGTGCTACTCCATTCTCTTGTTACTGGGCATAATTCTGGAAAGTAGAAGCTTGACAGAAACTTTTTTTGTTTTTCAGAATAAGGATACTGGTGAACCTGAGAATAAGCAGTTTAGAGAAGACGAGGAAGAGGATGGCACCAAACACAAGTAATTTGTTTATTTTTCAGACAGCTGTCTCTGACTGTGTGTTGTCTTAGTGCTGCTTTCCATGATTTGCTAATTAGGATCTTTCTGTGGCTTCCAGTACCCAGATATCTTAACTGTGAATTTACTCTCTCAGTGAAGATTATCTGATGTTGAGGGAATACAGTGAAAAACCACACACAGCACTAGCAAAAAGGAAATGATCAGTAAGAAGTTTTCCATTTCAGACATTTTAGGAAATGCAAACAGCCCTTCTGTTTGGGAATAATTCTTGGGGTATGTCCACACACCAAAGGAAAACCCATGGCTGGCCAGTGCAAGCTGGCTCCAGTGCGACTCTGTTTTATGGCCATATAGACTTCCAGGCTCCAGCAGGAGCTCTGGGACCCTCCCACTTCACAGGATCCTAGAGCCTGGGTACCAGCCTGAGCCCAGACATTTCCTCAGCAATGGAACAGCCCTGCAGCCCGAGCTTTGCAGGCCTGAGTTGGTTGGCACGGGCCAGCCATGGGGATTAAGTTGCTGTGTAGACATATCTTTAGGGCATACTATCCAGCCCGCAGGATTGCCCCCTATGGCGCCGCAGGCCCCTGCGCCACTCTCAGAAATGGCCGGCACCACGTCTCTGTGGCCTGGGGGTGGGGGAGGCACAGGGCTTTGTGTGTTGCCCTTGCCTCCAGGCACCGCCCTCCGCAGCTCCCGTTGGCTGGGAACAGGGAACTTCGGGGAAGGTACCTGGAGGCATGGCAAGAACAGCGCGTGGAGCCCTGTCCCGTCTACCCCACTCCCACCCACCTCCCCCTCGCCCCCAGGCTGTGGTTCCGGCCACTTCCCGGAGCAGCGTGGCCTGGGGCCCGGGCAGGCAGGGAGCCTGCCTTGGCCCTGGTGCACTCCGCTGCCACCCTGGAACTGTGTTAGGTAAGTGGCACTGGGCTGGAGCCCGAACCCCTCCTGCATCCTGCCCCCCAACTCCCTGTCCTAAGCCCCCTGGCTGTACCTCGCACCCCTCCTGCACCCCAGCCCCCTGCCGCACCCTGCACCCCTACTCCTGGCCCTGAGCCTCCTGCTACACCCCACACCCCTCCTGCATGCCATCCTCCTGCCTTGAGCTCCCTCACACAGTCTGCACCCCTCCTGCACCCCAACCCCCTTCCCTGAGCCCCTCCATACACCCTGCACCCCTCCTTTGCCCCAATCCCTTGCCCTGAGCCCATTCCTACACACCACACCCCCTCCCACAGCCCGCACCCCTCATGCACCCCAACTCCCTGCCCTGCATACAATTTCCCCACCCAGATGTGGCCCTCGGCCCAAAAAGTTTGCCCACCCCTGCCTTAGGGACTGACACGCAAGGGGAAGGCCATTCGAAACAGAGGATTATCAGAATCTGAACACAATTTAGCCTCTTCCATGGTTATATCTTTGTCTCCTCCTGCCATGCCTTAAGCATGGAATTATTTTTGGCACCCATGAGTGAAGGCCCAAAGGCCAAATGGGGCTCACATTAATGGTGGCCTGCTGCTGTGCTTTACTTGTAGCTGCAAGGTGTAAAGACAAAGTCGATCAATTACAGGCTTTTCTTGATGGCAAAATCTGCTGACTCTTTAGTTGGTTTTGCCACCAATAAGTATTTGCGGGTCCCAACAGAGGAGGCAGGGGCTTTGAATTTAGTGTGCGATCAAGGGAATTTCACGTTCTTCCTCACCATCTGGCAGTGTAGAAATCCCCCTGCTGGAGAGCTGCATTTGAACGGCTGCTTCTGGCACATGAACACTTGCGCAATGATGCTGACAGGAGCAGTGTGACATATTTTATGTCCTTGGTCTGTTTCAGTTCTGCTGCGGAAGTGTGTATGTGCAAGGACTGACCGGGTGTCATTCTGCACTGTTGCTGAGAGCGACTCTTGGGATGGAGTAGGGAGAAGAGGCAAACTTGTGTATCAGACTGTTCATGTACCTGAAAGGGTCGCAGGGCCTTGCAGAAGGCAAGTGAGCTGACAAGCCAAGAGGTGACTGTATAGAGCCTGGTGAATAATGAATGAGCTGCTATTACATTCCAGTTCTCTGCCACTTGATATACTGAGTGAGCAACAAGATGATGCATATTGTGACGCGGTGACGAGACGTGTCAGACCAGGGGGGAGGGATAGCTCAGTGGTTTAAGCACGGGCCTGCTAAACCCAGGGTTGTGAGTTCAATCCTTGAGGGGGCCATTTAGGGATTTGGGGATTGGTTCTGCTTGGAGCAGGGAGTTGGACTAGATGATCTCTTGAGGTCCCTTCCATCCCTAATAATCTATGAATGTGCATGGCATCTCTGCCATACAAGATGGCATTATTGTGCCATCAGGGCTGCATCCTTACATCCACACCCTGGTTTATAATGATATTCGCCATGTTCTCTCTGGAGAGCCCTAACAGTGAGGTAAAAACAGCCTCTATTCACTTTCAGCCCTATAGTTCCTCCCTTTTAAATGTTGATGTCTTGTCAAGCAGCACAATGAGGAGCTCGAACGGTGCCAGAAATCACATTGTTTCATACCAAATCTTCAGCCTGTGTCCTCTGGAGTTGGCAAACCACCTTCTCCTCCAGGGAGTACTGGAAACTCTCATAATCTCCTGACCTCTGGCGGGTGCCATAAAGGCCAAAGAGTCTTTCCACTTGTGTGCGGAGTCCTTCAAACTTCAGAGCAGCTGTACGAGAGAAGAAAGGTTTAAGCGTGACACCAGCTGCTGCCTGTCAGAAATCAGTTTTATGTCAATGGGCCTAACTCTGCCCACAGATGATGCTCAGGGCTACGTCAGTGGGGGTCGCATGCTTTTGAAGGCACAATTTGTTGTAAAAAGAGTCAAGTTTGCATTCTGTAGCAATTACTACCCAATAGATTGCAAGACCCTTGTGTATGTCTGTCGGACTACTTGCTGTGTTGTCAGGATCCAAATGTAACTTTGCAAGGCAAATTAGAACAGTCCCTTCTCTGTAGTGGATGTTTGAATCTCAAATTCAGTTTTAATTGTTCAGCTGATAGAGATATTAGCTCTGCAATTAAACTTTGATGTACTTAGGAGTTTCACTATTAGCTCACTCCTTTACCAGACAAATATTCTTTTAAAAACAGGAGTGGCCTACAACTCCAGGAAACTGGTACCTCGCTTTCATTCTAGATGTGCATTTTCCAGTAGTGTCTCTGAACTCCCCCAGCCCCTTGAAACAGGGACTAGTGTGTGTACTGCCATAGTACTTGTGAGTCTGGCTAGTCGCTAAAGGTTGATCCTGAACTTCAGAAACAGTAGGCTCTAGAAATCAAAGCTTATGGGACAGCTGCTAACTGTACCATAGTTAAGGTGCAGCAGCATTTCTATAGCACTGCAGAGGCTATGCAGCAGGCTAAGAAAAACCTTGTTGTCTGGAGTTGAAGACAACCAAAATCTTGATCCAGGCAAATGAATTTTAATTGTCCACTAAATAATCTTGTGACCTACACTTAACAGCCTGGATATATTGTCTAACCAGCGTGACTGACCTAAGTCTGAAAAAAGAGAACCGAGCCGCCAGCATTAGTTTCCTTGTGAAAACCATGAGAAGAAAATGATTTAGTTGTCTGCCTCCTCACCAGCTTTGCTAAGCTGCTTCTGGCTGTCTTTGGCCAGCTGTGCCTCCTGCTACACTTCAGCTTGGGAGAGAGGATTACATGCTGCCAGCAGTGTAGCTACCAGGTTGCTATGTGGCTGAATTAATAAATGCAAAGTAATGCCCATTGGACAGCATAATCTCAAAGATAGACACACAATGATAGGGCCTAGATTAGCTGTAAACACCCGAGAGAGATCTTGGAGTCATTGTGGATAATTCTCGGAAAACATTGCCTCAATGAGCAGTAGCAGTCCAGAAAAAGGTAACAGAGTGTTAAGAGCCATTGGGAAAGGGCTACATAGTAAAACACAAAATACCGTAATGCCACTGTGTAAATCCACGATATACCCACCCTTTGAATCCTGCAAGTCTTGGATGACGATCAGTGGCTGCAGAACTTTCGGATGAGGAGAACCATTTTATGGGACTGTGTGCTGAGCTTGCTCCCATCCTGCGACGCAAAGACGTGAGGCTTGAGAGCTGCCCTGCCAGTGGAGAAGCGCCTGGTGCTTGCAATCTGGAAGCTGGCAACTCCAGACAGCTACCGATCAGTCGCTAATCAGTTCGAAGTGGGCAAGGCTACTATTGGAATCATGTCGATGCAAGTTTGCAGGGCTGTTAATCGCATCCTGCTCAGAAGAACTGTGACTCTGGGCAACGTGTGTGACATTGTGGATGGCTTTGCACAAAGGGGTTTCCCTAACTGTGGAGGGGGCGATAGATGTCACGCATATTCCAATTCTGGCACCAGACCACCTAGCCTCTGAGTACATAAATTGGAAGGGGTATTTCTTGATGGTTCTCCAGGTGCTTGTGGATCAATGTGGGCATTTCACATACATTAATGCAGTCTGGTCTGGAAAGGTGCATGATGCACACATCTTTCAGAACACAGGCCTGTTCAGGAAACTGCAAGCAGGACTTTCTTCCCAGACAAGAAGGTTGCTGTCAGGGAAGTTGAAATGCCCATCGTGATCCTTGGAGACTCTGCCTACCCTTTAATTCCATGGAGGGAGCCTTGACAGCAGCAGGGAACGGTTCAGCAACAGGCTGAGTCGGTGCAGAATGGCTGTTGAGTGCTTGTGGCTGTTTAAAGGCCCACTGGCACTGTCTGTATGGGAAGCTGGACCTGACCGATGACAACATCCCCACGGTTATAGCCATGTGCTATACCCTATATAATATTTGTGAAGGGAAGGGCGAAAGCTTCACTCAGGCATGGACTGCTGAAGTTTAATGCCTGGAGGCTGAATCTGAACAGCCAGAGAACAGGGCTATTAGAGGGACCCAGTGCAGGGCCGTAGGGATTAGGGATGCCTTGAGGGAGCAGTTCGATGCGGAAAGCCACCGGTAATGTTTGGTGCTCTGCAGAGGAGTGAAGTGCAGTGGTTCCAGTGCTAGCAGGCATATTTGTTTGCTACATATGATGCACTGACGAACAGTGCCTGTTGCTTTCCTGGGCTACGGTATCTTTTACTTAGTGCCATAACAAATGTTTCAAAACCAAAAAAACCCCACCATTTATTGAAAAGAAACACAACTGCTGGAGAAACAAACATGGCATGACACATCTGTGCTGTGTGGGAGGGGGCGGGGTGGGGAATGGAACAATCTCAGATTTGCGTCTGTCCTGTATGATATTCACCCTTTCTGTTTGGAGTGCCGTGCAGTGAGTGCTGCACTTCAGTCTGGCTAAAATGCGTGGTGAATGGGGGTTGAGTGCAGTGGGTAAGGGTCGTAGTTTGCAGGGCTGGGTGGTGAAGTTACAGATGTTGGAGGCAGCTGGTGGTGATAAGAAACCGGATGTTGGAGAAAGTGGGTTGGTAGTGACATAGGGTCACAAGGGAAAGAGTTTTGGGACAAGGGGGGCGAGGGGCGGGCACGGATCTGTTCCGTATTTAGTGCTACAAGCACCTGCATCGAGTCCACTTGGCGCTCCATAATGCTTAGGAGCCGCTCCGTGGTTTGTTGCTAGCGATCTGCATTCTCCTGGCGGAGACTCCTTTCAGTGTCCCACCACTCCTGTAGTTTGTGGTTTTCAGTAAGAGATTGCTGCATGACTTCATGGAGAAGGTCCTCCTTGCTTCTTCGCAGCCGCTTCCTGAGTCTGTGCAGCCTTTCGGCCGTTGATAACAGGACGGCTGGGATCTCAAGGATGCATCTGTAAAGCCAAAATGCAACATTGAGCAGAGGCAGCATTGTTCACACAAGGCAGAGCAAGGATTCGGCTGATCTTACAGACAAGCACATTGTACACAGCAACACAAACTGCCTGTCCCAAGCGCACGTAACCCACAAGAGGCCTGAAATGGTGAGTAACCACAGGGGCAGGGGGGACTGATTGTTCCAGGGCTGTACTGTCCTCTGGGGTCCTGTATCTTGGGGAGAACCAACAGCTGCAGGGAGCTGCTATACTCAACACTGTCCTCACGTTTTCCACAGAATGGGTTAGTCCTGGAAGATATCTCGCTGCTGAGGGTGACCTGGGGAAGCAAGGGAGGGTCTTCTACTACAAAGCAGCTTCTGCCCTCGCCCTTATGCTGCTTGCCTGTGTGCAGCAACGGTCCCCCTGCCCCTCACGGCATAGAGGCGCAGACATGTTAGCCTGACTGGGACAAGGACCACAGTAGCTTTGCCAAGAAACCTGCGCAGCTTCGTCTTGAGACCCTCAGTGAGATAACTGAGGCCGATTACCGCGATGTGAGAGAACACATCAAAGCCCTATTCCACATCTAGGCATGCATGCAGCCCTAATCCTTCTTTCTTCAGACCTGCTTGCTCCAACAGCCTGCACCCAACAACTCCCTTCTCAAAATAAAAGCTGTTTACCAGGCATCTCCTCCGCTGTTTGTTCTTCCCTAAGCACCATCTGCTGCGACTTGCTACCTTCCTCCTGGCTTGAAAACAGCTCCTGGCTGCATGCATCTAGGGATGCCGGGCCATCCTCTGGCTATGGGCCCTGCTCCTCCTCAGCACCCTCACTCTCGCTTTCTTTCTCCTGCCTTGTTGCACTCTGGGCTGCTGTGGCCTCTGTAGTGTCCATGGTGCTCTTCAGAGTGGAGGTAGGGTCGCCCACCAGTATCTCGTCCAGCTCTTTGTAGAATTGGAAGGTCGTGGGGGCAGCACCAGAGTGGCAGTTTGCCTCCCGCACTTTGTGGTAGGCGTTCTGCAGCTCCTTCACTTTAATTCTGCATTGCACTGTGTCCCGGTCATGGCCCCTTTCTATCATGGCCTTGATATCTGCCTGTAGGTATCATAACTCCTATGGCTGGAGCACAGCTGGGACTGGACAGCTTCCTCCCCCCAAACACTGATGACATCAGTACCTCTCCATTGCTCCATACTGGGGATCGCCTGGCACGTGGAGGCATGATCACATGGAAAGATGCGCTGAGAGCACTTCATGCGTTGCTGAGCAAACAGGAAGGGGACTTTTAGAATTCCCAGATAATTTAAAGGGCGAGTCTAATGGTTGGTTACCTGAGGACAGGGCAGTAGACTTCAAAGTGATGACCAGAGTGGCTAGAACAGGCATTGTGGGACACTTCCTGGAGGCCGATCAGAGCGCGTTAATAGACCAAGGCGTTCACACTGGCACCGTGGCACTCCAGCCCAGGCATAGCAAGCTTTATCCTTCTCGTGCAGGTAGATTACCAGGGGCGCTCCAGCTGCAGAGTCTGGGTGCTCTACATGCCTTGCCAGTATGGACACCTCAGGAGTTAGGGCGCCTGGGGCTGATTTAATGTGCTCCAACTCGCAAGTGTAGCCAAGGCCTAAGAAACCTTCTATTCCTCCTCTTTCTACAAGCTTTTGTGCTGCAGGATACCAACACAAAAGTGAGTGCTGAATAGGCCTCTCTACAAAAGTGGGAAACCCATGGCAATTCTTGCTCCCATACATCTTTAATCACCGAACTTGACTCTGGTGATTTACCTTGAACATAGTGGCAAGGAGCGTGTGTGCTTTATTTACCACTTTCTCCAGACTCTTGATCAGGAAACAACTGTTAGGATCAGTTGTGTGCTGTCACTCACATGGGCCATGTCCTGCAATCCCAAAGGATGGGTGTGGGTGGACTCTGGCTCTTCCTATTGATTGCTTTCTATAATTTGGAGAAAGCAGGTTACTTACATAAGGTAGGGCTGTTCTTGCGACTACTGATCTCATGCCTCAGATTCCCATAAACCATCATTCACTGATGAGTTAGACCTCCACCCCATGAAGGAAATGCTCTGAGCTTGGAAATTATACTGTAGTTCTGCATTCTGGGCTTGTGGCTCGCGAGGAATGTCAGAGAATGCATGGCAGGGGTGGAGGAGAGTGAAAGGCGTGACCTGTGACTTAACCATCCATGCTAGCAATTAAACTTCACAAGGCTGTAATTAATCCGCTGCTGGCTTTTCAGCACTTAGTCATCCTTAAGAATTACAACTCCACACAGTGCTGCTTGCAGAGAATTATTTCCTGGGAGGAGTTGCAGGAAGCCAGGGCTGTGAAGTGCACTCTCCCCTGGTTTATGGCAGGATGTCATGGGTCAGGTTGAAACAGCCAGTCTTCAGATTCCATACACAAAAAATAAGATGGCAAACCTGCCTAGCAATAGATTGGAAAGGAAGAATAACAAGGGTGATACCAGAAACAAGGAAAGTGGTACCTATTTCTTGGCTGTTGTAGTTACTTTTCTACAGGAGAGACCACTGTTGCTATATGCAGGGGTAACACCTGACCCTTAATGATGGTCTGTGTTTGTTTAGCCCTGTGGACACATTGTTCGTAGCCCATTGTCCTGGTAGTGAGAGTTGAGCCTGTTAAAGTCGTCCTGATGTGGCCTCGGGTCCTTGACTGGTATCTTGACATCTTCTTCATCCTTTTGCTGCCAGGGTCTGAGCATGTGCCACCTCCACAGTGCTCCCACCTGCTGCCATTCCTGGAAGTGTGGACAGACTCCAGTCTAAGTTCCACTTAAGCAATTGTCCCAGGGCCTGAGTGGCTAGATAGGGGGATAAAAAGCAGCTGACTCTTCCCAACCTGGGTAAAACCAAAGTGAGGCTGAGAGAGAGGAGACGCACTTTTAGGAATTTCCAGGAGTTTTGATCTCTCCCTCTGAGGACTCCTATCCTCCGATGGTCAAGGTGGAGCTTGGACTTGGTGTCCTACAGGATTCAGTGCTACTCCTTGATTCTCCAGTAGCAGTAACCAGCAGTGCTGCTTCACTTTTGAGGCTCACTAGATGTTCCCCCTTCCTTCAGCTGAGCACCAAGTGATAGCGATATAGCCTTCCATCCAGAATAGACTGTTGCAACAGGGTCTACCTGGATTTTATGGTGAAGGCTCCACACAAGTATTAACTGGTCCAACACACAGTGGTTCACCTGCTAAACAGAGATTGACTGCACATTGCGCTGGTGCTTCGCACTGCATTACCTCCCTCCCTGTGCAATTCCAAGTCTGCTCTTGCTGTGCCAAGGCAGTCTGTCTTAAAGCCCCCTTCCCATATTCACCACAACAGCTGCAATCAGCAGGGACAGTGCAGCTGAAAGACCCTAGCGTGAAAGTGTTCTCAGTCAGCCCTGCAAATTCTTGACAGCAGACTTCTGGCAGCACAGTTCATGATCTGCCGGTCTTGTCACTGCTGGGGTGCTACTTGAGTTCGACGGGGGCAGTCTCTTTGCACAAAGGTTTCCTCCATGCCTGCAGAATGGTTGGTAGTGTGAGTCTGAGACAACCAAGTAAGGAAGCCGTTGTAAGGGATGGAGGATATGTAGTCCTTTCCAGATGGAATTGCTGTGATTCGTAACTTGGGAATATAGCCCCTAGATGCAGTGCTGACACATGCCTTAGCTAAGGTCAGATTTTGGATTTTGTCTATCAGGGAAGCTCATTCTGTTGTGCTGCCAGGCTGGCCCCAGGTTCTATGATTCTTTGGGTAGTTCTAAATCTGTTTTGTAATTGATGGTTAGATTATTTGTATCCAGTTGGAATGTGCCCAATAACCTGGGCAGGCATCATGTGAGACATGATGGGCACGTGGCACCTGCATGTGCTTGAAGCTCTTCTACTTCAGCTGTGCTTAGCAGCATCCAGAATTGGCCATTTCCCCCTTGCTCAAGTGGTCCCTGAGGAATCCCTCTTGAGAAACCAGACACCTCTCCAGCCTGTGTTGTTTTGGGGTCTGACAGGCTAATGATGTGTTTGTTTTTTTTGACATTCCTTAAGTGCCTAAAGGAGCCCTCGGCAGCAGCTTGGGGAAGATAGAATGTGCTTCAACATGCTCAGTTATTTTAGTGAAAGCAGCCAACCTACAACGCATGGCAATACACTGATTCTGAAGTTAAATTGTCTTTGAGAAGAAGGCAGTGGGGAGCTACTTTTCCCTCTTTGTTTCTCGTTCCTTTTCTGCCCTTTGTTGGGTAAGGAATCCAGGCATGATGGGAAAGAACTGCACCATTTTAAGCAGACAGTAGTTTCTAGACTTCTGTGTTGGCAGGTCCTTGAGAGATGCATTTGCTTCCTACCCCAGGAGGTGGTACTGTGGTAGAGCTCTTCTCTTTGTGATTGGACAAGAGGTGGTCTCGGCCAGATGAGAGATCTTTTATTTTATTTTTAACAGTGGGGTAATATACTCTCAGAAAAAAATTCTTGGTTGCTATGTCAACAGCAGAGCAAATACAGCAAATTTCGTGCATGAGAATATGAAGGATGATAAATAGAGTAGCTTGAAAATGTAAGAACCCTTCATTCCAAGCCAGTCTGCTGAGATTGAGGGTCAAGGAAGGATGGATGGCTGCTAGACCCAGAAATACCAAAGGAAGTAGATGGTGGTAGATATGAAAGGGGTAACCTTGAAAACTATGTGGGAAATGGGTTATAAAAACATGAGAAAGTTCAACAACAGGTAGGGAGGAAAATCTTAGCACCTTCCATACTACGACCTACAAACAGCACCCCAAGAGATAGGAACATAGCATTCCCATTTTATACATGGATAAGCTGAACCAGAGAGAGGTAAATTGACTTGCCCAAGATCACACACAGCAGGTTAGTGGTGGAACTGTCTGTAGAAATAGACAAAAGCAGAAAAGTTCAAGAATGTAAGGCTGCAGATTCTTCTTTCAGAAATACAGAAATTTTTGTCCAAATGTCATGGACATATTAAACAAATGTGCCTGTAAAGGTTCAAATTGGAAGTAAAAAAAGCCAGGAGAACTAGGTAAAGAGATCAACGTAAATTCTTAACGTGTTGAAGCAAAGAGTCTGTGTGACTGTGGGCCACCTAGACCATAGGTTCTCAACCTCTTTCTTTCTGAGGCCCTCCCTAACATGCTATAAAAACTCCATGGCCCACCTAGGCCACAATAGCTGGTTTTCTGCATATAAAAGCCAGGGCCAGTGTTAGGGGGTAGCAAGCAGGGCAGTTGCCTGGGGCCCCTTGCCACAGGGGCCCCCACGAAGCTACATTGCTCAGGCTTCAACTTCAGTCTTGGGTGGTGGGGCTTAGGGATCTGGGCTTCAGCCCCATGCGGTGAGGCTTCGGCTTTCTGCCCTGGGCCCCAGCGAGTCCAATGCTGGCCTTGCTTGGAGGCTTCCTCTGAAACCTGCTCGAGGCCCCCGGAGGGGGTCCAGACCTCTGGTTGAGAACTACTGGCTTAGACTACCCAAAGATAAGTGGATGTTGAAGTAGCAGAGGAGTATTCTTTTATATCAGTCTCTCTTTAGAGGACAGTGAAGAGTTTCCATTTCAAGGGCTCTTTTTTAAAAAGCAAATTGGAGTGGTTGTAACAGAAATTGAAGACTATAAAAATGAAGCTATGGAGTAGCTTGGGAAGTTAAAGTGCAGTGAATAATCAAAACCAGATGGTATTTCTCTGAGGCTTCTGATGGAAGTGACCAGAAACAGCTGAGATACTTAGGAGGACGTGCAGGACTTCCTTAAACATAACAACTGTTTTCCAAGAACGGAAAGGCACCAACATGACACTTGTGCTTCAAAATAGGAGCCAGCTGGCATCTTGGGCATTATGAACCATTAAGCTTTGGCTGTGGCTTGGGGCAGACGATGCACCATCTTGTTTGTAGTCTTCAGCTGCCATCTGGTGCAGTAAGACTTGAGGGAATGAGTGTGTTGAAAGAATCTAGAAATGTCTAAAGTTTTGTGAGCTTTCAGAATTGGAGGAGCATAAGTGGTTGGCAGGAAGGCAAGTTAGTGGGGGATGGCTTCTAAATTATGCAGGAGCAGAGCCCTTGCAATATTTACAAGGTCCATATAACCGCTACCTCCTACTGCAAGCTTCCACTTGCCTTCCCTCCAGTAAAAAGTACTTCAGCACCTTCTGCCCGTCCTTCCTTTCAAAATGCTAACAAAAATTACTCTTCACCTAAAAGAGTGCACTTGAGTGTTCTAGACAGTTGTTCCTTGCTACTAACCTCGTCCTCTCCAAGATGTGAATGTATTGCCTTTTTAAGCATTCTAGTTAATGAGAGTTCAGGTGGTTGCTTTGTGATAGCAGCTGGAGCATGTGATGGGCTCTGCGTCTGAGGAAGTTGCTCTCAGAAGATATCTTGGCAAATTACAGCACACTTCAGACAGGCATGAGGGAGATGGTGTGCAAAAGCATCACCGGACGACTTTGAAAGCCCATTTATTAATTGGAAAACAGTGTTCACTGCGCGAAACACTCAGCACTGTTAGAGTGAAAAGCAAACAAGCTGGAGAAAGCTTTAAGCACCTTGTAAGTATCCTCTGTTTTGCATCAAGCTAGTTCTTCACATCTTATAGGAATTACTCTTCAAACTCTGTATTGGTTGCAAATGCCAACTGCATTTTTACTGTGCAACAGTTCCAAGTACCAGCTGCATCACACCTGGGTGATGCCTGATTGATGCCTCAAAATGAGGTTTTGACCCCTTAAGGAAATCCTTTCCCAGTGGAAGTGCCAGTAGAACTGATGCTAGATGTAGTTCAATGAGTGTCGAAAAGGGGACTTGTAGTGGAAAGGCGTAACTGCGGTTCCATGTCTGTGCTCTGTAATGCAGATAAATGCAATGGGCGAATTTGTTGCCTAGAACCAAATGATCTAGAATTGTGTTTTCAGAAATACCGTGCCGTGTGCTATTGTCCCATTCGTTACTGTGCTGGTCAATTGGATGCTCAATTACTGCAGTTGTGCATGCGGTTGTTGTAGTAGCTCACCTGTGCATTCCCAAATGTGGGGTTTGTGAAGTCATGAGGTAGGAAGCTGTGTTCTCTGGATAATGCTGTATTTCTGTTGAACTACAAAACCATTTGTGCAAAAAATGGTAAAAGATTGAAAACAGAGAGAGATGTCGTTAAAAGGACAATACGCCACTGTGGATTCCATTGGACCCCAGGTGACAGTAAGAGCTTGCCATACTCAGCTGTACCTTGTTTGGTGGGAGTGATGGAGGATCTGGGCCAGTCTTGCCGATAGGCCTCCGCTCCGCTGCTGAGGTGTCTTATGTTGTATCTGAGAAATACGTGATCACATTTATTAAATGTGTCACGGTGCCTGGGCCTATGGGGGAAGGGGCAAAGATAAGGTAAATGGGGAAAAGATAAGGCAATTAATTCAGTCTAAACATCCTTATTGTCTGACTTTGATTCCTTAACACTGTGGCCTTAACATTGCATTAACAGGGGTTTCTTTTCTTAGTAACTAGCAAAATGAATGATAACTTTTTTGTAGCATCTAAATGTCCGCGTAGCATTGCTGTGTGCTCTTAAACCAGTGTTGCCTTTCACCCCAGAAGAGGCTGCTGTGCATTGGAGGGCTCCCAAATACAGGGCATGATCCCAATCCCACTGACGTCAGTGAGCGCCTTTCTGTTGACTTCAGCCAGATTTGGATAAAACTCATCATCTGTGAAGTGCTTTGTGATCTGTTTTGGGGGATGAAAGAGCGCTAGAGAAATCAGTTACCTTGACTTCACTCTCTTCTGCCTCTGTAAGCCTTTGCTTTTCAAGATAGCACATTTAATCTCTCATCTCCTACAATAAATGACTAGGTTTGATTTGGCATCACACTACCTCTTTGCCATAAAACGTTACAGATCATCAACAAGGAACCACGGGATGAAGGTGTGCAAGAAGTCAGAGAGTGGGAAAGACTAACTTAAACCAGCTCTGTCTCTTCCTGATGAGCGCTGGGGCCTTGGGGATTAACTCCATAATCCATGAGCACCTCAGGGAGGCAGCTGCCAGGAACAGTGGGCACAGCTGATTACAGGAGGCAGGTGTGTGTGGCATTGTCTTATATTGAACAATTAAAGGGATTCTTTTTCGTTTGTTTCAAACAGTCGTGCGTGAATTTGGTGAACAAAAAGCCATGGCTGGAACTGGTTGTAGTACATCTAGGCACTGAATAGTTTTCTGCACCTGCAGCATCATTGGTAGCCTTATCCCTGGCCCCTTACATGGCTCTGCTGGTGAAGCTCAGTCCTGGCGCACCGCGTTGCTGCTATCTCAGTCCTGAGCAGCACCAAACAAATTCTGTAAAAGCAGCAAAGAATCCTGTGGCACCTTATAGACTAACAGACGTTTTGGAGCATGAGCTTTCGTGGGTGAATACCCACTTCGTCAGATGCATGTACTCATGAACTCATGCTCCAAAACGTCTGTTAGTCTGAATGTGCCACAGGACTCTTTGCTGCTTTTACAGATCCAGACTAACACGGCTACCCTCTGATACCAAACAAATTCTGTACTGCTGTTTTGTCTCAGGGATAAATCTCATCAGGGCTAACGGTGATAAAACCCTCATGTTTTTGTTTGTAGTCTGACATGGGATTTGAATTCAGCTTAGCATCAATGGGCAAAAAGCTATTTATTACTAAACTGCATTACTAATCTGAGAAAGTGAATACGGAAAAGTTATTTACTTGTTCCCATATTTAAGAACGGGGCACCAAATGAAATTAATGGGCAGCAGGTTTAAACAAATAAAAGGAAGTTCTTCTTCACACAGCGCACATCAACCTGTGGAACTCCTTGCTGAGGAGGTTGTGAAGGCTGGAACTATAAACAGGATTTAAAAGAGAACTAATAAATTCATGAATCTTAAGTCCATTAATGGTGTTAGCCAAGATGGGTAAGGAATGGTGTCCCTAGCCTCTGTTTGTCAGAGGGTGGAGATGGATGGCAGGAGAGAGATCACTTGATCATTGCCTGTTAGGTTCACTCCTCTGGAGCACCTGGCGTTGGTCACTGTCAGCAGACGGCACTGGGCTGGGTGGAGCTTTGGTCTGACCCAGTACAGCCGTTCTTATGTTCTCATTCCTGCCTGTTGGGGAATCAGATTTAAACCTTATTCTCTTTACTGTGCTAGAGCCTCCTCCCTACCTGGTCCATATGCTGCATATCCCCAAATGGAGAGTGGGTTTAAGGCTGCCAAAGCCTTGCAACACCAAGGACTGCAGGGGCAACTTGCCAGGAGCGCAATTGGCTCTGTCTTGTCAGCAGATCAGTTCACTTAACACACAATCCTGCGGTCCTGGGTTGATATTGGTATTAATAGAAATGGTTTGTGTAAACTTCACCAGCATTAAAACCCTACAGACTGATCACCTTGGTCCTCACTGTGTTCACAAGGCATTGGGCAGCCATAGGCCAGGCTGAAATTCTCCTGGACACAGTTGGGAAAGGTCTGTTTTTCTCCAGGATTTCCCCTTTTACTTCAAATTAGGGTTTTAACTCTGTTAAGTTGGAGGTGGATTTACAAAATGAGGGTTGCAGAGGCCTCTTGAAATCTAGCAGCCAATAGGAGGTTTGCACAAGGACCATAGAACGTGGCCTTCATGTAGCTTCTGCAAGTGGCTCCGCATGGGCTGACCCTTTCGCTTGCTTAAGAAGCTTGCAGAGCCTTAGGAAGTGAGGCGCAGGGGAGAATACTATGCAGAGTGCTTTTAGGATTGCTGCTATTTTCTTCCCTTTGTTTGGCCACTTGTCCAAGCAGTTTCCTTGTCCGAGCACCCGGCTGTGGCACCTGCATACGCAACTAGGCACAACATTCCACATGGTTATTTGGAAATCCGGATTGTCAAGTGTCACAGTAAGGCTTAATGGTACCACCCCATTGACTTGTTTGCTCTGAGCTAATGTTTTGGAGTGGCTGAACTCCGGAAGTCTGCATTGGCTTACACTCCGTTCACATGAAAACCTTCTTGACATGAACTAAAGCGACTAGGGACTTTTTAAATGAATGCTTCCATTCTGCAGGATCTGACTCTGCTGTCTTAGTAAGAGAAACCTCTTCAGCATACTAGATCCAGCCTGCCGGCCAAGGGTCTAACAGCACTGCCTGACATCCAATTACCTTCTGGATGAATTAGTTACTGATGTTTTCTCCAGGCTGGCAACAGAATTCAGCTTAGTGGGGACTGTTAATAAAAACATAAATAACCCTGAGATGTTTATGTTAAAAGCACTGGGGCCTTATGCTGAAAAAAATATTTGATCAATCATTTGAGACCAGAAGGAATGAAAGGAGCATGCCGGCTAGCAGTTGCTGAAAGGAATGAACTCCCCTGGTAGGACTCGAGGATAGTAAATTAACTTCTATTGATGAAATTCCTCTTCCCATGCAGGCACAAAAAGATGCATTGCAATTTTCAGTGGGCTGAAAATAAGATGGGAAGCTAGGTGCTCTCGATCCCTATGCTGATGTCTGACACCCACCCTGTGACATTGGATAATTCATTTCACATTTCTGCTTCAGTTTCCCCACCTAGACACAGTCTACTCCCATTTATCTGGAACCCTATTATCTGAACCTCTTCCTTGTCTGCACCCCCGAGAACAACTGCCCATGTGCTACACTGCCCAGATGCTGGCATGCAAACCCCTAGTGAAACTCCCAACCCAGCTGCTGGCGTGACCTCCCCCGCCACCTGTGCGTGCACATCCCCACTCAACGCTCCCTCGCCTCCTCCCCACCCCTCTGCCATGGAGTTGCTCTTCACCTGGTCAGTGTTGTTGCTCTCGCCCTAGCTTATGCAGACCCGAGGTGCCCAGCTCCTTCTTCGACGTGGCCTCAGTGGTGCTCCTTGGGCGGCCCAAAGGAGCCAATGCTGGGGCGTGTGCGCACTGAGCCGAGCAGCTGCAGGAGCCTGGGAGTCGGCTGTCGCGCTGTTGTGCATGTGTGGTGAGAACAGCTAAGTCTGCACCCTGTCCAGCTGTTTCTGACTGAGAGAGAGGACTGGGGTGAAGGGCTGCTCTCTTCATTATCCAAACAGAATTCATGTTCCATGTGCTATTTAGATAAATAGCAGTATATGTTAATTCCCCTGGCCCTGGGGAGGGAATTGAAGATTGGAAAGCCCTCTGGGAGGTGATCAGTGAACCATGGTAAGCCACTATTGTTAGTGATTGCTATTCTACAGCACAAAGGACTGGTTCTTGTGAGGCATGGCAAACCTGGCCACTCCCGCTGACTTCAGTAGGTATTGAGTATCCTGACCCTCCTGGACAAGAGCAATCGGCCAATGCTGCCTTCATTTTAACCTTAGAAATCTTGGCAAACCCACGCCAGGCCCTGGGACTGCACCCTTGGGAATCCCCAAGATGCTGCTCAGGGGAGCAGTTCTTGTCATCATAACACACCTGGTCCTGTAAGCTTAATCAGTCGCTTCCCATCCCCCCTCTGTCGTTCCTTCATAAGTCCAGCTTAGTGAAAGATTTCTCCCCAGTGCCAAGTGCACTACATAAGAAGCACAATTGTCGTGTTTAAAAGTGAATCCCATGAACTCTGACCTGCATTTGACACAAAAGGAGAAATCTTTGGCCTTCATTTGTATTTCAGGCCCATGCTAATCTCTGCTGGAATCGGTTTCTTTTAATCACCCTTTAATAACTGTTCTACCAGTGTTTGCCCAATGGTGGGAAAATTGGTGTGGTTCATGGTGTTATGTCAGAGTAGGGGGGACTTGAGATGTGGGCTCAGTTCCAGGCTCTATCACAAACTTCTTGGGTAAGTCACTAAATTGCTCTGGGGCTTGGTTCCCGCTCTTCTGCTTATTTTAGATATTTACATGGCCCCCTCATCGTAGTAGCTGAGCACCGCAAATTTTCATTTATTCCCCCAATCCCCTTGCAAGTACTGTGATCTCCACGCAGTTGGGGAACTGAGGCGTGGAAAGACCAAGCAGCTCACATGGAGTCTGTGGCAGAGCTGGGAATTTAACCTGGGTCTCCTAAATCCCAGGCTAGCACCCTAAACACTGGACTATCTTTCCTGCCACCGTGGGGGAAGGGGGTGGATTCTGTCCCTTTCTCTCGCCTCCTGCCTGCTTTGTTTACGTAGACTGTAAGCTGTCTGGGGCAGAGACTGGCTTTCACTATATGTATGTACAGCACTTAACCCAGCGGGGCCTTGATGTTGGCTGGGGCCTCCTGACGCTACCAAAATATGAACAAAAGTGGGACTTCAAAAGAAACTGATACTTTGAATCTGTGCAGTGCAGCTGATTTAGTGGGATCTGTTTTGTTTCTATTAAAAGAGTTGAGAGTCTCTAGGTTAGGATAAAAGGGGTAAAAAACAAGGATGATGTCGTGCTAGGAGTCTACTACAGGCCACCTAACCAGGTGGAAGAGGTGGATGAGGCTTTTTTTAAACAACTAACAAAATCATCAAGGCCCAAGATTTGGTGGTGATGGGGGACTTCAACTATCCGATATATGTTGGGTGAATAACACCGGGGCACAGCTATCCAATAAGTTCCTGGACTGCATGCAGACAAATTTTATTCCAGAAGGTTGAAAAGCTACTGGGGGAAGCTGTTTAGACTTGATTTTAACAAATAGGGAGGAACTCGATTGAGAATTTGAAAGTAGGACAGTTGGTGGTGAAAGTGATATGAATTCATGAGTTTCAATTTCTAAGGAAGGCAGAAGGGAGTACAGGCCAATAGAGACCATGGATTTCAGGAAGGCGGATTTTGTAAGCTCGGGAGAGCTGTTAGGTAAGGTCCATGGGAATCAAAATGAGGGGAAAAACAACTGAGGAGATTGGCAGTTTTCAAGGACACTTTAAGGCCCAAAAGCAAGCATTCGATGGTAGGAAAGGACAGAAAATGTGCAAAAGACCACCTTGGCTTAACCACGAGATCTTGCATGGACCTACAAAATAAAAGGAGTCATATAAAATGGAAACTAGGTCAGACTACAAAGGATGAATATAGGCAAATAACACAGGAATTGCAGAGGCAAGATTAGAAGGCAAAGGCACAAAATGAGCTCAAACTAGCTATGGGAATAGAAGGAAACAAGAAGACTTTTATCAATACATTAGAGCAGAGGAAGACCGAGGACAGGGTAGGCCCATGCTCGTGAGAGGGGAGAACAGTAACCGGAAACTTGGAAATGGCAGAGATGCGTAATGATCTCTTTGTTTCGGTCTTCACTGAGAAGTCTGAGGAATGTCCTAACATAGTGAATGTTATGGGAAGGGGTAGGTTTAGAAGATAAAATAAAAAAGAGCAAGTTAAAATCACTTAGAAAGTTAGATGCCTGCAAGTCACAGGGCCTGATAGAATGCATCCTAGAATGCTCAAGAGTTAATAGACGGAAGTATCTGAGCCTCTAGCTATTATCTTTGAAAAGTCATGGGAGACGGGAGAATTTCCGGGAGACTGGAAAAGGGCAATCTTAGTGCCCATCTATAAAAAGGAAATAAACACCAGGAAACTACGACAGTTAGTTTAATTCTGTGCAGGGAAGTGAATGGAGCAAGTAATTAAAGATTCATCTGCAACACTTGGAAGGTGTAGGTGATAGGATAGCCAGCATGGATTTGTAAAGAACAATAATGTCAACCAATCTGATCGCTTTCTTTGCTAGAATAACGAGCCTTGTGGTAAGGGAGAACGGTGGATGTGGTATACTAGACTTTAGTAAGGCATTTGATACGGCCGCTCGCATGAATATCCTTATCGATAAACTAGGCAAGTACAATTTAGATGGGGCTACTATAGTGGGTGCATAACTGGCTGGATAACCGTACTCAGGGAGTGGTTATTAATGGCTCCAATCCTGCTGGAAGGTATAAACAGTGGGTTCCGCAGGGTTCTTTTTTGGGCCGGGCTTGTTCATATCTTCATCAATGATTTAGATGGTGGCATAGAAAGTACATTATTAAGTTTGCGGACAATACCAAACTGGGAGGGATTGACATGCTTGGAGGACAGGGTCAAAATTCAAAATGATCTAGACAATGAGAAATGGTCTGAGGGTAAACCGGACGAAGTTCATATAAAGACAATGCAAAGTGCTCCACTTAGAAGGAACAATCAGTTTCACACCTACAGAATGGAAGAGACTGTCTAGGAAGGGTATGACGTAATAGGCAGAAGAGTCTAGGGGTCATGTAGTGGACCACAAGCTAAAATGAGTCATCCAGTGTGTACTGTGCAAAAAAGAAAACGTGATTCTGGCTGCATTAACAGTGTGTTTGTTAAACAAGACACGAGAAGTATTCTTCCGCTTTACTCTGCAATGGTTTAGGCCTCAGCTGGAGTATTGTGTCCTGTTCTGGGCACCGCATTTTCAAGAAAGATGTGGAGAAATTGGAGAGGGCCAGAAAAGAGCAACAGAGCATGGGAAGGTCTTGAGAACATGACCTATGAAGGAAGGCTGAAAGAATTGGGTTGTTTAGTTGTGGAAAGACAAGACTGAGAGGGACATGATAGCTATTCAGGTATCTAAAGGTGTCATGAGGAGGAGGGAGAAAACTTGTTCACCTTAGCTTCTAATGATAGAAGAAGAAGCAATGGGTTTAAACTGCAGCAAGGGAGATTTAGGTTGGACATTAGGAAAAAGTTACTAACTGTCAGGGTAGTTAAACGACTGGAATAAATTGGCCCTAAGGGTAGGTTGTGGAATCTCCATCTCTGGAGATATTTAAGAGTAGGTTAGATAAATGTCTATCAGGGATGGTCTAGACAGTATTTGGTCCTGCCATGAGGGCGGGGGACTGGACTCGATGACCTCTTGAGGTCCCTTCCAGTCCTAGAGTCTATGAATCTATAAAAACACCAGAAATTGGTTCCCAGCATCAGAACTGACAGACCAACACCATTCACCACTGGCTAGGTGTCTGGGTGGAGGAATTCATACAGTAGCAAGTGAAATGCTGCCCCTTTTTGTGTATAAAGAAAGATTTCAGATTAAAACAGGCATAAACATAAAACATACCTCACATATAACTTGCCTTTAAAGACAGAGGCCCTAGAATCCAGTGGGAAATGGCCTCTGTGTTAAAACTGGCCATTAAAAGTTGCAAAGTCCCAAATTGCTCCATCACTGATTTATTTTTTTTTAAAGGAAGAAATACTATTCACTATTTACACAGGATCTAGATAAAAATGTTTTGTCATCCAATATGCTGAACAGCAGCAGTCAAATACTCTTCCAGGGCAGTTCTGACTGATGCAAGTGCCTGACCAAGAAGTGAGTTAATTCCAAGGTTCATTACACATAGAAGAGCCCGCGGCCCCTGAGGTATCTATGAATTTCTAGGTATGAATTACTCTCCGGTGCATCATTTAAGAAACGTTTTTTAGAACAGCATGATTGGCTCCTACCTCTTGGCTTTTTCTCCAACCCTCTTGTTCATCTCCACTCCCCCACAATTTTTAATGTATTTTGCAGTTTAAACTGAGGGCCTTAAAGCTGCATTAACAACTTAAACCAATTGAAAGCTTTAGAGCATCTTGAACAGATAAACCAATCTAAAGTGTTAGCTTAGTTTAATCTTCTTAATTTGCCTGATGGGCTAAAATACTATTATATAGCACCAGCTGTTGCTTAGCATTGTTCACAAGCACATGAGACAGAGTCCCTGCTCTGAGATCTCACTTTCAAGGCTCTGATCTTGCAAAAGCATACGCAGATTCTTGTTTGTTGTGGTTACTTGTCTGACTGTAGCACCAGGGAGCTCCCTACTGTGTGAGCTGATGTACAAGTAATCCCACTGAAGTAATGAGGTTACACACACCAGTAGAGTTACATATGTGCAGGGTCAGGACTTCATTAGCATCGAAACACCTAAAAACAACAGACTTAAACCAGAGAAAGATTATAAAAAGGACCAAAAAATGGACCCAACAGGAGGGGGGCTCACCAGCATCTCTGAAACTCTTCACATCCTGGCCTGGAAAGGGTTAATGAACACACATCTCTGGGCTGAGCATAGTTTCCCTCCGCCTGCCCACCAGCTCCACGCAGCCCGAGTGGAAGAACTCTGCACAGAAATCCACACCATGTTCTCTTTGCATGTTGCTTTGCAGCTCACATTCCATAAGTAGCTGGGTCTAAACACCCTGGATATGAGGCAAACAAGGGCTGTTCAATTCCAATTAACCTTTAAATTATCTCCCTTGAAATACATCATTACCTTCTTGCACCGTGACCAGATGCCAGTGCTGTGACTCTGTTGGCTTCAGTCACCTCAACAGTGGCATTATGCCACAGGCCAATGTACTCCATTCTGGCTTTCCTGCTGGGAGAATCAAACCCGCTTATTTCAGTGTAATCCCATGTGTATCGAAGCAGTGAAATATGGGCCCTTCCACAGCCAGGAAGCCTCGTTTGCCACAGAGAAAATGCTCGAGCAGGTGGCTGGTCTGTCGAATTTGCCTCACTTTGCAGGTCAACCAGCCTCAATTGTGTCCATGTAGTTCAAAGTCTCTCTCCTTATTTATCGATTACAGAAAATGAGAACTTTGGCTTCTGCATCTCTGTTGTGCATGTCAGTTAAGATGGTGGCAGCCTGTTGAGGGGGAATGTGCATGTGTTTACACTTCTCCTGCTTTCTCCCCTTACTTTCTAGGGAGCTCAAGCTGCGAAATTATGTTCCTGAGGATGAGGATCTCAAGAAGAGGAAGGTGCCTCAGGCCAAGCCAGCCTCAGGTAGGTGCTGGAGAGGGAGTTTTTGAGAGCTTGGGAATGATGCCTCCCCCCATTTAAAAAACAAAACTTAGAAGATGTGAAAGATGCTGGATTGATCACCCTGGAGAGTGAAGGGTCAGCAACAGGTCCAATTTCCTCCACATTGCCCTGTCTGGAGAGACCATCTCTGCTAGTGCTGTAGCAGGAACGCTTCAATCCTTGGCCTCTGCTCTAGCTGCCAACAAGGGGCCAATTACAGTTTTCATCTAGGCACTGGAGGGAGATCCGCCATACTCATTGGATGCTAGTCGCCAAACAGCTGCCTATCAGTTAAGCCACTGACCTTCGCTCAGGAGCAGCGTCAGGATTTCTGGCGCCCTAGGCAGAATTCAGGGGGCAGAATTTTGTGCACTTCCCATGGGATGCGCGGGAGCTTCCGGTTCCACTCGCATCGCACCACCGCAGGCGACAGCGGTAGTCATTGAGCTGCTCAAATGCCTGCCGCTGTTTTCCGCGGCGCGACTGGAGCGCAACTGGAAGCTCCCGTGTGCTCCTTGTTGAGCGCACAAAACGCCTAATGGAAGTGCTGGCCCTGCTTTCACTGCCTTTGACCCAGTGACCTCCAGGTGAGCAGTCGCATATCCCCAGTCCTTTTTTTCAATTCAAACCAGCTAATGGACACCTGCCTGATTTATTTTTTCTGTCCAATTTATTATTATGAACTAGATGGTGTTGGGCACGTGCCTGCCACTCTGGGAATTTAGAGCAAGCTGCAGTCCCTGCTCTGAAGAGATTAGTCTAAACGAGTCTCTTTGCAGTATTTACACTGTTATTGCTCCTCCCGCGGTCTGTCAGTCTTCCTGTCGAACTTGGTCCAACTCAGCTGTGTGGTACCCAGTGCCCAGCTGGGAACCTCGAATGGCTCAGAGGATGAATTAAATCATCGTTCCCAGCAGTATCGGAGAAATGCGCAAACAGTCCCTATAGTCCAGACGCCATCTGAGTGTGACCGTGAATTGGTCCTATATAGACTAGACTAGAGTGGTTCAGTGCTCATGTCCCGGGTTTTTACACTTCATATAAATCTCTCCCACAGGCCATGGCCATTACTAGCAGGAAATGAGCAGGAGTAGGGACTGCATAGGCAGGGACAACACTGCAGCTTCACCTCCCAGCAGAGGTAACTGCCAAGTCATTTATACTTATGTCTCCAAAGAATGGGCCAGAGGCTTCTCTACACGGCAATCGATCCTTTCTTCTCTAACTCCTCATGGGTTTAACTCCAGCTCGGGTTAGAAGTGATGGAAAGGGTTTTCCTACTTAGTGGCAGTCGGTGGCCTGTGCGAAATGAGTCTGTGAGGTTCAGAGCCAATTCCGTTAAGCCAGTCTGTGTGTGTCACGAACAGGCCCCTTGAGTGACTCCGGAGATGTGCCAAGGATTGAAGGAGCATGGAGACCGCCCTCCAGTGGTGGTTCCCTTGAGGTCGGGGTGGAGGCACATCAATGTGGCAGCGTGGAGGAGATTGCATTGCGACTGCCCATGCCAAACCTTTTCTGTGGGCAGACAACATCGGGCCAAAGGTTCCCAACGCGAGTGCCTAAAGTTAGGTGTGGAAAGCCAAATTCAGGCCTGTAAATTAGTCATTTGATTTTCAGAGGAGCAGAGTTCTCCTGGAAGTCAGTGAGAGCTGGAGGGTGCTCAGCACTCTCCAAGAACCAGGCCACTCTTATTCAGGCACCTGACTTTAAGCAACCATGTTTGACAACATTAGCCATAACTTCAGGGCTTTCAATCTGGCACCGTTCTCCAGCTTGAAAATCCATTTACCCTTAATTAATGTAAAACAAAAATCCCTATTTGTCTTGCTGCTAGCATGGTGGTGTTAAACCCTCACAGAAGAGAGCTCTTTAAAATGTGTGCCAAATAATGGGTGTGTCAGGAATTAGTTTGGAAAGGATGAAGATTACCCTAGAGTGCTGAGTGCGGGAGCGGTGGCTATAATTAGAAATACTGGGGCTTCTGTGGATCTCAGCTGTGGGCAGAATCTCATAGTTTGCCCTCCTGTGAAACAATGATGGCATTTCCCACAATTATAATAGTGGGAAATGGGCATAGCTGCCTCGATTTGTTTCCAGTGATGTCTGAGAACTGGTCATCTTTACCAGCCCCTCGGCAGAGCTACGATCTCCTTGAAAGAGAATGCCAGTGGCTTGTAATAGCCCAACACTGCTTCAGGAATCTTGCCTCTGTAAGTGTTGTGTGGTGTTGTATGCCTTGGGAGGGGAGTTGCTCTGTAGCTGAAACATGGAAATCTGGGTTGTAGGCTTGTTTAAAATCAGTGATTGTTGGGGGAGGAGCAGAGATAAGTCAGGACTCCTGTTAGGTATCAAAAGAGGGTGTATTCATTTAAAACTGCATAAGAAGTAACCGCATAGTTTGGCGTAGAGGTCAGGTAACAAAATGGAGAGGATCTCCCCACTGCAAGTCATCCCTTCTCACGGCCTGGTCTTACAGTACAGAGCAGTGATTCTCAACCCATTTACCATTGTGGGCTGCATATAGATTCATAGATTCATAGACTCTAGGACTGGAAGGGGCCTCGAGAGGTCGAGTCCAGTCCCCTGCCCTCATGGCAGGACTAAATGCTGTCTAGACCATCCCTGATAGACATTTATCTAACCTACTCTTAAATATCTCCAGGGATGGAGATTCCACAACCTCCCTAGGCAATTTATTCCAGTGTTTAACTACCCTGACAGTTAGGAACTTTTTCCTAATGTCCAACCTAAACCTCCCTTGCTGCAGTTTAAGCCTATTGCTTCTTGTTCTATCATTAGAGGCCATATGCAGCTCTCTGTGTTATATGGGCCGTATCCGCACACACTATATACATCCTCTATGGCCCTGAGGAGGTCACCTGGGCCACAGCCGTGTGCTGAGTGGGCCGCAAGCCGCCCGCAGGCCCCAATTTGAGAACCACCGGTACAGAGGGAGCGCCTTCCTGTAGCCTGAACTGAACCACGCTCTAAGCAGAATTGGGCTCTAACATATTATAGACTCAGCCTGAGTTTGCCAAGTGAGTCAAGTCTACCCTGCTCTCAATTTGTGCCAGACAGCACCCTTCACTAATGATACTTCATCTTGTCTGTGTTTCTTTCTGTGTGTTTGTTTTCATCATTCAAAGCCGTTTCCTCTCTGGCCTGGAGCATCCATGAAAGCACAGAACAGACCCAAATTAAACCAACGGGCTAGAGTTTCCCACTCCTCAATGGATTTCTAACACCCAGGGGAGGGGGCGTGTGATAGAAATAGCACTCTGAAGTGCAGAGTCGTGTCCTCCAGTAAATATTGCTGTTCTCGAAGTGTTCGGGACTGGGCCTCTCCCTCTTGCAACGTCTGGGCAGAAAGAAAGACGGAATTCTGCGTACAGTTTCTCCTTGTCTCTTGTTCCACTTGGGGCTTTACATTAGTTTTGAAGCAGGGATTTTACTCTGGTTATGATACTTCGC
The DNA here is from genome assembly GCF_003597395.2 of Chelonoidis abingdonii. Taxonomy (NCBI): domain Eukaryota; kingdom Metazoa; phylum Chordata; order Testudines; family Testudinidae; genus Chelonoidis; species Chelonoidis abingdonii. The sequence goes on from NC_133770.1 coordinate 6,524,562, forward strand.
TGAGTTCAGAGCTCTCCCAGTCGGGGTGTCTTATTCCCAGTGGTAGATGTGCCCATTGCAGGAGGGAAGGAGATGTCATATGCTGTGAGTAAGTGGGAGTTCAGGGGTGGATAATGTAAAGAATTACGATAAGGAGTTTAAAGTAACTTGCCACAGAGCTATGGAGTGGGAAGTCTCCCATGATTACACTAAATACAGTGATAGTTGGGAATAAAGTTTACTAGTCATCTTGAGAGTTCTTCAGATTGTGGGGCTCTGTCCTTCCTCTAAGACAGTGTTTCTCAACGACTGGTCTGTGCATCGGTCCCAGTCCCTGTGATCTCCCTGCTGTAGCCTAGGAAGGCATCAAGCTGGTCCCTGGTATCAAAAAGGTTGAGAGACAGGGCTGTAGAAGATGCTACTTCTGCAGGAAGGCTCACTCCTGTGCATCATTGCTTTCTTTAAATTGACATTGTCAACTCAGGTCATATGTTATAAGCAAATCCATTTCCTTTCCAGTGTTACAGCAGCAGAGGTTATATTAAAACAGTTTGAGTCCAATTGACTTCAGTGCTGCTGCTGCTGTTTGCTTCTCGCATGTCTCAGTTCAGATAATGGATGTCAGTTTCACATGGTTTATGATCAGTTTTGCTTCTGGAGTGCAATGTCTGGGTTGCAAAAGTTGCAGGGGAATGTTTTTGTACAGAAGTAGTTTCCAGAGCATGTATGTTGGGGTTCGGTTTTGTAAAAGTTTCTTAAATACTACAGTGAAGCATCATCCTCTGCTGGCTTTCTTATGAGACACTCTGTTAACATTTGTTGTTCTATTGATCCCTCTAGTGGAAGATAAGGTGAAAGACCAACTAGAAGCCGCGAAGCCAGAGCCTATCATTGAAGAAGTGGTATGTGTCTTGATCTTCAATACCTGCTTTGAAATGTAATTGTGCACACTTGTAAACTGACTCTTTTTTCCATTACATTAGTTTGGCTGCTCTTAATGAGAATTCTCTTGTTCATTTTCCCCTAGGATTTGGCAAACCTCGCCCCCAGAAAGCCAGACTGGTAAGTGCTATCTTAGGAATTAGCTTGCATCGATTCAGTCCTTATAGTCTTAAGCATCACGTGTGTGTTCATGGTAGCAGGGACGCTCTCCAGCTATTTCCATAACTTTAACCCTGTTAAGGTTGTACCAGCTGGAACAACAAGAAATTGGGAAACTTATGTTCAGGGTCAAGGGAAACTTCCCAGGAGTGAGATCTGAGTATAGAACAGTCTCCCAAGGGGAGAACTAAAATCCCCATCCATGGACACCAGAAAACCCTAGTCAATATCCTGCAGAAAATGAACAGGCTCTGGCTCTTGGGGGATTGGCTAGATGGGACAGATAAGTGGTGCTGATCTCCACCGTCTGGGAGGTTCTAGGATGGATACAATTGGTTTTGTTTCTGTTTGGCTAATAATGAAGGGATCTGGTGACGCTTGTATTCTTTGCACTGCGGTTGCATGTGGAGGCTCGATTGGGATCAAGAACCTGGTGTGCTAGGTACTTCTCAAACACATAGTGAGCAATGGTCCCACAGCATGACAGCACCTTGATTTCAGCATGTGGGCAGGCACAGGCATCAGGCTTCACACACAGAGCTGGAACAGTGGGCGCAGGATAACAAGCAAAGGAATATGTTACTGACAGGGGCCTCTGAAGCCAAGAGCATCTGTGTTCAAAGAGTGTGTGGCAGGTTCCCGATGGAAATGAGGGGCACAGAAGGGCCTGGCCCCTGTGCTTCTCAGCTGGGTTTTCACATCCTCCTGTTCAGAAGCCCAATAAATACATCACAAATCACACAGGCCTGACGTGTGGTGCATTGGGCCATTTCTCCTCGTTGGTTGAGTGATGGTGTTTTGTGCTTAGCTGGTGAGTTGGCTTCTCTTTGAATGTGACTGTTGGGCCACATGGATTGCTGGGCATGGGCGTTGAGGAGGTACTAATGCGAGTTGTGGATCTTGCATGGTGTCAGCAGTTCAGAGAGACTTGTGGCCACCAGGAATCTCATGGAGTTCTCGGTCTCGTAGATGGTGCTTGTCTTCTCTCACTTAGGAAGGGCAAGAATTGCCCTGTGGGGAGGGGCAGAGCCGAGGATTTCTTCATTCCCCTTCTTCCCCCAGTGAGGTGACATTCATCCCTCCCCATGAAGCTAGCACTTCTCTTACCCTTTGCCTTAAAACCGGAATTGGATGGATTGCTGCTGCTCTCCTGCTCTGGTGGTGGTATTTAGGGGCACCTGTGGCAGGAGTATTCCATCCGACTGGTCTGCGTGGCCCTGGCATTGGCTCTGATGGTGATTAAAGTGCCAGCAGCTTGCTCTGTAAGACACAACCTCTGCCCCAAGGAGCATACAGTGTCTCTGTAGCTGTTCTTAATCCAAGACCCCAGACTGGCTCTGAATAGACGCATGGATCCTTTCTGCTGGGCTAGCTGGTGGGCTAGCTTTGTGTCTGTGTGTGCTTGTGTGTTGGGCTTTCTTGCTAAATGACCATCCTCTCCCCCAGGGATTTAAAGCGAGACGTAGCCAAGAAGCTGGAAAAACTGGAGAAGAGAACGCAAAGGGTAATTGCTGAATTGATAAGTAAGTGCACTGCTGCTGTTGAACTAACGGATGGGAGCCGTGGAAATGGTGATAGACTAGGAAGGACTGGGGTCAAGATTTTTCAAAGGCAGGAGACAAAAATTAGGCTCTGTATTCATCTGTATAAGTGCTCCCAGCAGTTGCTCCTGAGCTCAGAGGGATCTGCGGGGGAGCTCGGCCCTTTGAGAAGCAGGCTACTTAGGTGCCTGCGTATTTATCTTTGAAAATCATGGCCTCGTTTTCAGGCAGTAAATATTGTTGATCTTCAGTGTCACACTTCAGGTGGCAATTCAGACCAGTGGGAGGTTGGGTCACCACTTGTATTACAATCCTGAGTGCCCCAAAATGCTTCCGCTGCTTGTGCTCCCTGCCTGGGACGCACACGCAGCCAGCTTGCACGCCGTGTTCTCTGTGCTTTACAGCTCTGATTAAACCGCTCTGATTCAACCACTCTGAATCCAAGAGCCGGCCTCAGTTATCACAGACACGCTCTTGTCTTTACCAGGTGACCGCAAACCTGTGCCTTCTGCCATGTCCAGCCCTCTCCTGCAATTTTCACAGAAATAATATGGTTTGTTCGTTCCGTTAAAGAGACAAAACCAAATAGCTTGCCACATTTACTGCAGTTAAAATTCACTTGAATCAAGCACAGCACTGTGGGTTTAGATTAAAAGTAAAACAAGTTTATGAACAAAAGAAGATAGGATTTTAAGTGAGTTCAAGTGTAAGAGAGAAATTTAGAGTTGATTTCAAGCAACTACAAGTGAAAACATGCATCTAAAAGTCTAAAACTTAAGCTACAGGCTTTGTTCAAGATGCCTTTTCTCGCTCAGTCTTTGGCAAGATGGGGGCTGCCACCCCCCTCACTCCTCCCATCAGGATCTCCTCCAGAACCCAAAGTGCTGGTTCCTTTGTCATGTTAGGTGAGAGAGAGAATTTGGGTTCTGCCCCTTTCTTTTATAGTCCAGAGAATCTTTAAAATGGATTCTTCTGAAGGTTACCCTCCAAGTACAGTTCCTTCAAGCTATGAGAAAGGTAACGCTGAGTCTGGTGAAGATGGATGCTCCTTGCTCTTCTTTCCTTCCAGGTGTTTGCTAAAATGCAGTGTTCTCTTTCCTGTGATCTCCTCCCCTTGTTAGTTTGATGGCCCCGTTTACTGCTTATATGTAAATTGGGGTAAAAGCCCATTCCTTCGTTTAGGACAGACCTGTTTACCAACTCCCCCGGACATGCCTGGTTTAAACACACTGTAGTCATAATTCCAGCATGTATCCAGAACTTTCAGACACACCACGTACATTCACCACACAAGCCTATTAATGATCAGTGAGTGATTAGTTTACAAATGATGCTGAACAAGGTGTGTTTTGTACAAAGCGTATTACAGTCGTGTGTAGAGTGAACAGAGCGGGGCTTAGGGTCACAGTCTAAAAAGCCACAGAAAAGACTTTCCAACATGAGTGGAAATGAACAGAGAGGGCGCTTTGAACATGTTGGACTTATAGAGAGCTGGAGCTCATTTGCCAGTTCTCTCTGGACAGCTCTTAGCACTGATGCTGTACCTTTATTTCCGGTTCTGCTCTGAATCTTGGGTTCTCCAGCAATTTCACGGCTGAGAGCGATCTCCAGTGCAAGCTCAGTGGAGCTCGGTTGGACTTTTTAAAATAAAAGGCTGTGGAATAGTGTCAGGAATGAGCCTCCCTTCACCCCCGACACCCTCTCTCTAGGGGCATTGAGGAGGTGTCTGGGGTGGAGAGTAATGCTGCCTCCCTCTGGCTGTCAGCCAGCCAGAACGTATTGGTCCTCAGAGCACGCTTCCAGCCAAGCCTTCCCCTGATATGTCAAAAACATTGTTAGTTCCCCTTGATTGCTTCCCTGATGGGTAGGTGGTTGATTTGGGGAGGGGTAATATTGCTGCCCACCATGGGCAGATACACATGTCTATGGGATGTGCCCAGAGCCTGCAGTGGTACAGGTTGTACAGTAGAATCCAGATTCACCCAGCCATTTGGGTGACACTCACATCCACTCCACAAGTAACTGGGACCTGAGCCAATCCAGAATCAATGGATCAGGGAAGCTTGCTGGCAAGGTTGGTGGATATCCTGGAAGTTTGGGTAGCACAGTTCAGATCATCCCCTTCATGTGCCCTTTTAAACTCCGGTTACACAATGATCACTGACTGGCTTTTCTGTTGCCCGCACAGGAGAGCGATTGAGAGGCCAAGAGGAAGAACTGGCATCAGCTGTTGGATCAGCAAAGCAGGAAGGAAGTGATTCTGATTAAAGATGTCTGGTTTGCTGCCTCAGAGCACAGACTCATTGGGGTTTGTCACATTGGTCTTGTCACTCTTTGCTAACAAAATCCTTAACTCCCTTGGACTTGGGTAGAAGGGAATCTGTCTCTGAGAAGGGAATGCTTTAGCCACAGCACAGCAGCTCTTAAAGGGGCAGATATGGGGAGCCCCTCAGTCTGTTCTATACCCACGAGCATGTGTTTGCTGTGTGTGAGCATTTCACATGGGAATGCTCCATGCAATGTGCATGCTGTGTACTGCCTTCTCATCCCCTGGAGAGCGTGCCTGCTCTCTGGCTCAGCCTCGCAGGGGGTGATCGTTGCAGTATGTGGTTTGGCATTGCAGGCGGGGCAGGGGTGTCCAATGGAGCTTTTCTGGACTTTTGATGAAGTAAAAGTTCTCAGATAAAGCACTGGAGCAGATTAAAGGAGCAAATGGCTCATGAGTGGCATGCGCAACACCACACAGCCAGAAGAAAAGCCCTGTGCTTAGCAATCATGTGAGAATTGTGGCCCTACCCAAACTGGTCAGGGAATGATGTAGCATCTCTCTAGCTCAAGCCGTGTTTCAGAGCAGTGTGCTAGAGAGGTGCGAACGATTTCTTTGGCCAGGGCAGACAGCGTGTTTCTGTGCAGAGGTGGGTGGATGTCTATAGAGCCAACTCCTTTGCTGACCCTTTTTATCTCTCCTGCAGTACAGCTGAGCACATGGCAGAACTGTGTAATATACAAGAGGGGCTGGTGAGCTGTCCTCACTTAAACAGATCGGGGCTGGAGCCTCCCATTGCATGGAGGCTTTGTGGGGGGCAAGAAGAAACCAATGACTGTACAAAAGAATCCCGAAATGGCTGTGCAGCTGGAGAGCTTTCTGCATGGTCACTAAAAACGGCCTCACCTGCATTCTAGCAGACAGATTCATGTACGATTCATATTGTTCCCTTTTACTTTCTGATCCTCCCACATACAGGAGCTTGTGGAGCATATGCTGTATTGGTGGGTTTTGTTGCAGGTAAAACTGGGCTGCAACAAGTATTTTTTTCATAATAAAATGACCCGGCAATGGTGCAAAATGTCCCTTTCCTGTGCTGGGTGCATCACTTCCGCGGGGAGGCCATAAGAGCATGTGCTGCAGAGGTAGTTAATTTCACAGTGGGTTTAGGCTGTGGGCCGGCTGCATCCGCTCTGGGGGGAGGGAGTGGTGCCCAGGCAGCATCAGCTCAGGAGCACACAGGTGAGGAGTAGCAGCGGTGAACATGCCCTATTCAGTGTCAGATTATTACTGTGGTTTTCTAAAACCTGTGTCGATATTCACAGCTCTGCTGGAGCTTGGCTTTGGCTCTTTTTGAATAATGAATCCTTTTCAGTGGCCACCACAGCATCAAAACTGCCCGGAGAACGTCGGGATGCGTTCCTAGGTGCCCTTTGTGAGCGTGTTGAGCTGTTGGCTCTGGGGTCGGGGCCAGGCTAGCCAACTCCTGGTTGAATCACAGTTGTGGTAGCAGCATTCCCATAAGTGTGGGATTTATTTAAAAGCTCACTTTGTATGGTAGAAATGCTGGTCACTTTGAAGACATTGTCAAGGACAGACCTATCCCAGAGAGCAGCTATTGATGAAGGTTGTAAACACTTTGAGGAAGACAGACATGAAAATCAGGGCCAAGAGTCATGCCATCTCTTCGGTGGGAGCCTGCACTTTCCCATGTGCCATCAGTTTGTGACCTTGCTATTCACTGATCAGACTATACAGCCCCAAGAGAACAGACACGATGCTGTGACATCATCATGGGATATGCTGAACAGCCTATATACGTTTAAAAGCATTGGATTTCCTGAGATGCGATATCTGGTGTGTAAGAATTTGATGGGGATCTTTAGAGCAGAGTTTACACAGGATACAGATAAGTGTCCCTGCTAGCACGTGGGGAAAGGTGCAGGGTTAAAAATCTCCTGATCAGTCTTCTGCCAGCAGTTCAGGTGCAGAATGGGCTGCAGGGATTCACGCTTCTTCAGGGCTATCCCATGGATGTGCCTCGGCGTTGACCTGCAGCGGGCACTTTTATTTGCAAGAGGCTTAATATTCATGCCCACTGCAGCCCTGATTACTCTGAGCCCAGTCACCGAACTTTGTGCTGTGGTCCTATCTCCGTTCACAAGTGAACTGGGGTTGGGTCAGTGCCAGCTCGGAGGGCAAACCTCCACGGAACATGAGGTTCTGCAGAAAGTGGCTCTGGTTCAGTCGATGGCACTCCTCCTCTCATCAGTTGTGGGAATGCCATGCCTAGGTGGTGAGAGGTTGCTGTGCTGGTGGAGGCACTGCCATTCCAATGAGGATTAAAACCAAGTTTTTGACCATTTGGGACCACTAAAATTTCCATGACGATGTAGAAAAGATGGAGCATGTGAATACAAAATCCTGGCTAACTTCCCAAACTGGTAAATTCACTCTAGCTACTTACATTCCCCCTCGGATAAGGATATGGTGTTCTCCATGTCCTGGCTGGTCCTGTTGTGTGGTGCCTCTCTGCACACCAGAGGGGACTGGTTCAGTACTGGGAGGTGTCACCTACCTTGCAGGTGGTTGATGTTTGTGAAACATTGAGGTGCTTCTTGGGCCTTTGATCCAAGAATATGGAAGTACTTTTGTCCCTTCTTCTGACACCAGGGCTGCCTTTCAGCCGAGTGATAGCAGCTGTGTGGGGCTTTGCAGGTTGGCTTCCCAGTGGAGGAGAAATCAGTGACAATCGGGGTATATTCTAAGTGTAACTTGCTTTATTTACATGCACGCACCAATCCTGAAATGGAGATGGCCAAATAGCCACTCTACCTCCAGAATTTTCTCTAATCAGAGTCCAAGGCGGAGAGCAAATTCTCCTGCTGCTCTCACAGCTCCCTTTTACACCAAAACCTAACATAGCACAAAACTGACACACAGCATGTCTTCCCAAAGCTGAAAACTTGTTTGCACACTAAGAAAAGACTCTTAGGAGACTATGACAGCACCACCCGGTGACACCTGCCAAACAGAATTATCAAGAATGTCATTGGGATGTGGCCATTTGTTCTGGGGAAAACTGGACTGCGCCCTCTAACTCAGTTCACTTAGGCTACCTCAGAGTCATCCATCCACTGGTAACTTCTGGTCACTTGAGCTTGACCATACTTGGGCTGGTGGTGTGGATATAAAAAGCCTGTGTCCCATTCTCAAGAGATGTCTTAATGGTTGACCCAGGTGTTCTTACTGCCCACTCATGCCTTTCAGTAGACAAAAAGGGAAAATCTCAGTCAGAACAGAGGTGCTGGGGGGTGTAGGGTCAGACACAGGCCAGTTGGAAAGGCAGGATCCAGTGTAACAGCATGTGACCGTTGCCTATCCTGCTAGCCTTTGTGCCCCTCTTGTGCTATACACAAAACCCCACAAAGGGCAGTTCTGGGCAGAGGCCAGGGTCAGTGCTGGTAACTGCCTATTACTTCAGGTGTCTGTGGGATGAGGAAACCCAGAAGGGATTTCAGCATATTGCACTGAGGCCCTTCCTGTTTCCCTTGGAGAGGGAGGAAATTCTGAGTAGAGAAGACCTGGTTAAAATCCTCACGCTCACACAAACCCGAGGCCCCTCTCCCAGGGGAAGTGGTAGCAGAGCTCGACAGTCCCAGGAGGAGACTCAGTCCGCGGGGACGATGAGGCGTCTGTGGCTGGTGCTGCTGTTGGTTCTGGTTCTGGTGCTGGCCGGGGCTGCCCTGGCTGGGCCCATCCTGCAGGAGCCGCTGGGCGTGGAGGGTTCTAGCACGGTGGCAATGCGTGATGGGGCGTCAGCCCAGGTGGATGGAGCCCAGCAGCAGCCGCTGGTGAGTCCTGTGCACGAGGCCACGTCCCTGCAGGGAGGCTCTTTGCCTCATGCTGCTTCCTGGGAATCCCCAGAGGCTGGGATGGGATTGGATACAGGGTCGCTCTGGCAGGGACCTTCCCTCCCCTTGTCCTCACTGTGAGAATTACATCTCCCCACCTAGGGGATCCCCGGCTCCCCAGAAATAACCCTGTCTCAGGGAGATTCCCACTGACCCCTGCCCCGACCAGCTGAACTTTCTGCATGGGGCAGACCCAGCCCCTTCCCCCAGCCTCCCCCGCCCTTTCCCTGTGGACAGGGCAGCTGTAGCTGGGGAGGGCTGAGCCGGTGGATCGGTTGCCAGCTCCTCATGAGCTCCGGCAAAGGGGCTCCCTTCGAGCAGGAAACGCGAGCTGCGCCCCGGGCCAGACTCCGATTCGGGCCTGAGCGTTAGGGGGCAGGAGGCAAAGGGTTGAGAGGGGGGAGAACCCTGCCCGGAAAAGCCAGGGGGAGTGTGGGACGTGCCAGGTGCAGGGTGCCCCCTGCTGTGCTTGTGATGTCACCCAACCACAGGGGTAATTCGCGCTCGGCCCCTGTGGAGCATCAGCGCCCGGCCTGAATCCCCACCTGCTCGGCCAATGAGAGTTTGCCGTGGTGAGGCAAGGCCCCGTCACTCTCCCTGCAGGGAGCTGGGGCGGCTCCTGCTCATCTCTCTCTTGCCCAGCCCCAGCTCGGAGGTTCCTGCCTTGCCACCATGATCCTAAACGCTGGGATCCCCGACACCACCCAGGGCCCCATCACGCCTTCAGGGACAAATGCTGAGCTGGGCCCATGGCTGAGCCAGGCAGGGCAAGGCCCACTTTCGACCCCCCACTGCAATACAGACTGGGTCTGGGCACAGCAGATCAGTGGGCTCGACCCCCTGTCGGCTGAAGAGTCTTGTGGGGAGGACATGGGGCTCAGCTGGGACCCATGCAAAGGGGATTCTGGGCTGAGGCTGTCGGACACTGACATTCCCTGTGGTTCTCCCAGACTCGCTGCCTCGCAGCCTGGGCGGGTTGGGACCCACAGCTGGGGTCTCTAGTGCTGGCCTGGAGTGAGCAGCCATGGAGCAGGCCGGTGCCTCCAGCTCCTCCAGCACCTAGCGCTGTGTCTCGTCCCTGTGTGTTTCAGGGAGCGAGAGGGAGACGGGTTGTGCAGCCACAGAAACGCAGAAGTAAGCCATGGTTGCTGGGCAGCATCAGACTCATAGGCTTCCTCAAACCTTTCTGATGTGGACTCCAGAAAGGCCAAACAGGCGCCACGGCTGGGGAGGGGACGGCCTCCTCCACACTCCCCCCATTTGTTCCCCAGCACTGCTGAGCTGTCGCCCAAGGTTACACATCAGGAGTGAGCTTGCTGCTAGCTGCGGGGTACAGAAACTCCCAGCCCCTGCTGAGCGCTGGGGACAGAGGCCACGACTGGGCTATGTTGGTCATGGGAGGCTCATTCCCTCTATGCCAGGTGATGAACCTGAGTTGCTGAGCCTGGAGTTTCCTGTGTGTTTTGCATTTATTCACTCGCAGCAATAAAAGCAGGAACCTCTGAGCCTGGCTCCCTCATTCCCAACAGCCCCGGCTCCAAGGGGCGCAAGGCAGGGTCCCGTAGGCAGCCCAGAGCTCCCAGCTGCTGCAATAACCCCATCCCTGCCCCTCTCCAGTGGGGAATAAGTCTCCTCTCACCTGCCCATGGGCAGCACTAAGCCCTGCCCCAGCCTCCAGTCTGACCGTTGGGACCACCCTATGTCCCCACACTGTCGGGAGTGGCCGGTTCCCCAGCTCCCAGCCAGGCCACGAGGCAGTGCACTGCCGGGAAGGGGCTGTGCCCACAGGGACGTGGGGTTGGATGAAGACTCCAAGGCTGGCATAGCCTGTGGTGGGTGGGCACAGCCTGTGCCCTGCCCAGCCCACCCACCCGGGGCAGAGAATCCCCCTCCTCCCAGGTGTGGCTCAGTGTGACAGCCTCCCCCACCCCACCTGTCCTTCCTCAGCCCCTGGGCCGGGGGGAGGCAGCGAGCGGGAGATGGCCTTTGTCATGCTGTCTGGAGCAGCTTATTACAGTGAGTGCCTGCCTCTGGGACGACTGTCAAAAGCAGGGCAGACCCCTCCCCCCCCCAGATGTATTGTCCAAAATTAAATTTAACCAACCCAGTGCCAAATGCGAATTCCCGCAGTGCTACAATCATCTTACCATGGCCTCACAGACAGTCCCCTCAGCCACTCCAGCCTGTCTTGTGACCCAGGCAAACCGGACCATGTGATAAATGGTCACGGACACCACAAATCACAAATATTCCAGGTTACTCCAAGGCCCAAGAGCCCAGTCAGTCACCCAGGTAGAGCTGCATCCTTGAGCTCAGACAAAGACAATGCTGGCAGCCAATTCTGTAATAATCTAAGGGTTTATTAGCTAAAAAAAAGAAAGACTTCCTGAGAGGTCAAAGCAGGTAAAACCTATGTACAGGTGAATCAGTTTGTAATTCCAAATGGGAGCAGAGAGGTTGTCATCTGCTATTTTCCCAAAAGTGGCTCAGGGCTACCCACAGTACCTCGGGCTCTCCATCTTCTCATTCAGTTATTTGCCCTGACCGAGTCCAAACCCTCCTGAGATGCAGGGGTTTCCTTTGTATACATATTGATACTTGTTCACATAGGACAATCAGACAAGACAGATAGGTGGTTTCTGCTTTGGTAGCTGTGAGAGAGAAATGCGTTGGGAGTCTTTGAACTCAATATACAATGACCACTCGCTCCGAAGTACACAGGACATGTAACCTTTCTGCAAAGCATCCTTCATGTGCATTGCACAAGGCTTCCCTCACGTTGGGAGGGTGGGTCAGACAATGCAAAATAGTGACAAGATACAGATAAGTGAAAACGATCCATGCAAAAGCTTGTTCGTGTTGTGAAGTTTAAAACCAAACACATTCATATCAATCTAGCAGCCTCTTTTGATCCTCTGTTAATACACAAATGAATTGGCCTGACTCCCAGCAGCGAGTTTGTCAGTTCTCAGCTCAGCCCACTGTTTTGATCAGAGCTGGCATCAGCGGCCTGCACTGGGCTGGGGAGGTGCACAGTGGAGGTGCCATGTGAGGCTCTCAGCCTGCTGGGCAAGGGTGAGGTGCCATCCAGCCCCAGGGGCTGTGCCAAGGGCTCCTCTGGAAGGGGGAGGAGAGGTGGGAGCTGCCCCTGCTCAGGGACCTCTGGACAATGCTTCTTCCAAGGGGTCTGTGTCCCCTCTTGCTGCCTCCTCCCCAGAGAAGAGCGCAGCATCTGTGTCGGTCTGGTACCGCCTCCTGAACCTCAGCAGCTGTTTCTCCCCCCACCCATGCTGCTGTCTGCAAATCAATGGGGATCTCTGAGCCCAGGACACTCAGTGCCAGGGACACACACACACATATCCCAAGGTGTCCTCTTCCTGGCTGATGGGGCCGCTGGGTCCAGCCCTGAGGCTGACGACAGTCTCTCCTGTGCTCTCAATGGCCCCAGCTGTTGCCCAGGCAGCATGGGGGTGATGGAGGGAGCAGCCCGACAGCCCCAGTGACTGGCTGTGGGGGGAGTGTAGTGGGGGAGATGGAGCAATGTGGGGGGGATGGGCAGGCTGGGGGAATGGGGGTGAAAGGGGTGGGCAGGGCAGCGAATGGGGGCTGAAGGGGCAGAATGTCTGAGGCTGTGGGGGGAAGGAAATGGGGAGTAATGGGAAATGGGGGTTGAATGGGGGGTTGCCCCAGGCTTTGTCTGACCCACAACAGCACCCCCAAACTCTATCCCTGCCCCAAATAAACCTCAGGCTCTCCACTGCACAGCCAGCCCCTAACCTCTGATCCCTCCGTCCACACTGGCTTCTCCATGCTGCCAGTCACTGCAGCTCCCCAAGTGTCCGGCTTGGCCCAAACCCCTGCCTCAGCCCTGAAAGGCTTCTCCAATTTCTGGCAGGAAAACACGGCTCAGTTCCATTTCTGAGACGAAAGCACCAGTTCTCAGCAGCGTTGCCAGCTCTCATGCTTTTATTATGACTCCTGCAATATATGGCATTTTTCTTAAAGCGCCAGCTCCTGGAGGCCTGTGATGAAGTGACAAGAATTTTTGGAGCCTGATGCGTAATTTTTGAATATTTGGGGTTGGCAAGTCAGTCTCAGTTTCTTGTCGGCATCTTCATTTGTTCTCAGCCTCTGACAGGCCTGAGGGTCCGAGAATGTGGGGGTCTTTCCCTCCACCACCCTTTGTGACCCCCTTTCTGGGATTTTGGCTGCAAAAATAAGGCCACTAGGGAATCAGTGCCTCTGGAGGTGCCAGCTGGGGGCTGATGCTACAGCAATAGAAACAGTATCTTAGTAGTTGAAAAAAAGATGTGTCAAGCAACCAAGAAGCTCCTGCGGATCCCTGCGTTGGAAACTAAAGTCCCAGCTTCCATCCCATGGTAGCTGCAGCCAGTGTCGATATTTTGGAGATTTAGTGATTTATTTGTGTGGATAAATCTCTGACTGTGCAGTCTGTCACACAGACACAGCCAACAGGACTGTTGAGCGATTACCCGCCTCCCCAGGCACAGGTGGCACTTGGGGTGCGGAGGGCACTTGAAATTGTGACTGTGCTTGTTTGATTTAAATTAAGATGGTTAAAATTAAGATGCAATATTTTTTCTGCATAGCAAAGTTTCAAAGCTGTATTAAGGCAATGTTCAGTTGTAAACTTTTGAAAGAACCACCATAACGTTGTGTTCAGAGTTCTGAACATTTCAGAGTTATGAACAGCCTCCATTCCCAGGTGTTCAGAACTCTGAGGTTCTATTGTATGTCTGAAAATAGGTCTTAAAATCTGTCACCAACCAGAGAGAAAATTGGGTTTCTTCCAGAAAGGAGGTTACAGGTCTCCCGCCCCTGTCAGCTTCCATGTGGAGAGACATTTTAAAGTCAATGGCGCCCACTGGTGGAAAACCCATTTTCCAAGGAGGGGAGCATCATTCAGTGATGATGGCCCTCGAGGGCTTTGTCATAACTTTCCAGACACAGACAGTCTTGCCACTAGGTATCAAGACCTGCAACAAAATGGAGGTTGTAGCCCACAAAGGAGAGTGCAATCCAGCATGAAGGTCACATTCCAAAACGAAGGTCACAGTGGAGAGTAGATCTCTGGAAACCAAACAGGGTTCACAGAACACGATGGAGTTCACAGTCTAACACAGACATACCCCCCGCTCGGTCACCCTGTTCATTCCCTACAGCTTGGAGAACACGATGGAGTTCACAGTCTAACACAGACATATCCCCCGCTCGGTCACCCTGTTCATTCCCTACAGCTTGCAGAACACGATGGAGTTCACAGTCTAACACAGACATACCCCCGCTCGGTCACCCTGTTCATTCCCTACAGCTTGCCCATTGTCAGCTGGGTTCTTCAAGCATCGAGCACTTTTTAAAAAGTACTTTTTGATTAGTTGTAACTTTAGTTCGCTAGTAGGTCAGCTGCCTGGCAGTTCCTCCCAGTAATGGCCATGGGGGTAACCATCTAGTTACAGAAAACTTTTGTGCTTGTTAAAAGTCTGCCTGGGATTTCCCCGTTGTTTTCATAGTTTCATGGAGAGGAATCTTGTTCAAATCAGTTCACTGGGGGAGCATCATCGAAATGTCTAACGGGTTCCTCTGGTGGGACGTTGATTGCTATCAAGAATGTCATAAATGTGATATTTCCTATTCTGAGTCCAGGGTGTAAAACTGTTATTTTCAATGTGGATTTCCCATAAGCGCTTGCTAGATTTTCTTTCCCTGGGGGACTGGTAGAGGGATGCCCGCACGTCAGGGGCTGGCAGAAACGGGGTGTTTTGTTTCTGAAGCCAGCAAAGGGCTTCCTCCTTCCTTCCTGCTTCATTGTTCTGACTGTATTAATTACGGTGTTATATGTCTTAAGCACTGGAGACTCCCTGTCCTGGGTGCTAAACAGAATTAAATCTGGGCGCAGCGCTGGGAAGAACTGCAAGAGCCTTCTCCTCTATCCAGCTGACAACCATCACTGCCTTTGTTTTCTTTTGTGTGTCCGCTCCAAAGCAAGATGACCAAAGACACCAGGAGCTCCGATTCCAGCCAGGAGAGAGCAGTGGAGCACGTTACTTGCTATTTTAGCACAACTTCTGCCAGTGAGGGAGTGGGTGCACCAGCAAATGATTTCACATTCGGTTCGTATCCGAGAAGTTAGACTCATAATGTCCCTGCTACGACCGAGTATGACACATGAACCAGATGTTTGCAGAGGCCTGAGCAGACTCTGCAAGAAATAACAAAGTCGGTGACTTCTCTGCAACCTTCTGATCTGCCCCCCAAGTGCCTGCTAAACATTACACAGCCCCCAGTAGATAATCTGCCAGACATCATGGCTGGAGATCTTGTTCTTGATCTGTTTGTTCTTAGCATTGCACAATGCACACTGTGTGGGCTGGGGGTGGGGAAGTGATTGGTCAGATGGAGCATCTCTGGGATGGGACCAAAAAAGGTCTTTGTGTAAAGAAACCCTTTCAATTGGATCATCTGTTCAAACAACCCTTCTCCCAGTTACAGGCAGATTCCTTCTGCCATTCCTTCCAGACCAACTGAGATTACGAGCAGAGAGTCTGTACATTCCCCAGGGGGAGACTAAGACCATGATGAGACTCCTGCTGCTTCTCTTGGCTTTTGCGGTGGTAGCTGTGACCACCATGGCTAGTCCCACCACGCAGGAGTTGCTGGCTGTGGAAGATCTGAGTGCAGTAGGACCCCAAGCCAGAACAATAACCCAGGAGAATGGATTCCAGACACAGCTGAAGGTATATTTTGCAGGAGGGATAAGGAATGGAGGGGAAGTTGTTTGCATTGCGTCTGTCCTTTCTTGGGATCTGCTGGGAGATGCAGGAGAGGGGACATCCAGGATGAGATCCATTATGTAATCCTCGCTGATGAAAAGTTGAGCTTGGAGAAGAAAGTGGAGTGGGTCATTCCTCTGCTCCTGTCCTTGCTGTAGGGTTGTGTGGACTAAGCATGGGACTGGGAGCCAAGAATGTAACATGTAATGTGACATGCCCAGTGTCATCTTGTGTGACCTTGGGCATGTGGCTTCCCCTCTCTTTGCCTCAGTTTCCCTATCTGCAAAACAGGGATAATGGCTGGGACTTGCCTCAGGACGGTCAGGGCTACATCGCTCCTGTTTCTGCGAAGGGCTGTTGTGAAATGCTAGTGAAGCTTTGCTGGCAAAATCCTGTTCACTGAAAGGCTTTTCTCCCAAGATCCTGGGTGGTGTGAGGATTCCCGTGCTGCTCACCAGAACACCCATCAGATTACTGTACGTATGGAGGTGCAGGTCACCTGGCAGGCGAATGCAGGGATCACACAGGGCTTCTAGCAGAGAGGAGGTGGGACTCACTCTGGGTAAAAGTTGTGATCTCCTGCTATTCCCAGACTAACATCTCCACACTTGCCAGCATCCAAGCTCTCTGCCTGCCCCCTGAGCAAGGTACAGCTGCATCGGCAGCATGGCTCGGCTCCTGGTGTCAGACTGACCCAAAGGTAACCACATAGACAGGCTTCTTCTCCCCAGGGAGCAGCATCAAAGAATAATTGTCTGTGGCATCTCTGTCAGAGCATTGTCTGGTGACTTCAGTGGAGGCTGGCCTGGCCTGGCCTCCAAAGCTGAATTGTGTCCAGTGTCTAGACATTGTGTTCCTATTCCTAGTGATCAAAGGCAAGGGGAGAAGGAGTCTGGTGTCAGGGGTTCTGTTCCCGCCTCTGCCTTGCTGTGTCATCTTAGCTGGGTTAACCTCTCTGTGCCTCAGTTTGCAGCTGGGTGAAGTGGGGAAATATCACCTGTCTACCCCAGAGGGGTGTTTTGCTAGTCGGCAAACTAGAGCTAGAGAACAGTGCTGGGAGGGTGAAAGGGGCTGAGTGATTGGATTGTGTTTGAGCAGAGGAAAAGAACCGGGGACTGAGTGCTGGTGGACTCATGGGCGAGGAGCTTGGAAAATTGCCATGTGTTTCACTGTGGGGATGGGGGGGAACCAGGTGCCTGTCATGCTGGGGTCTGCTGCAGTTTGATGACAATTACAAAATCTTGGGAGATGTAAAAGTAGGAGAAGTTGTACAGCCCTGCATTTCCTGTGCCCTGGGCTCAGGCAATTTGCTGTCATTGCTGAGCTTTGGACTTAAAAACTGTGCCTTGTGGCACCCTCGCTCTGCTCCTGTGAGATAAGGACCATGTCCCCGGGAGTGACCTGATGTCTGATTAAACAGGGCAGCCGCTCTTCCTGCTCACTGCAGCTCCAACCCTGACCTGCTTAACAAAAACTTTGTTAACTACAAGAAACCCCTTGAAAGAACTCATTTAGAGTCCCTTCCTGGTGCCTTCAGCCAGCCCCAGGACAACCCAGCTCTCCTTCCCAGCACTCCTTGCCCCCCTGCTGGAATTCGAATGAACGTTCCATGGTGCCTCCTAGCTATCAAAAGGCCTCTCTGTGGGAACCTCACCTGTTACGTCACTGCGACCAACCCCAAGTTTTACTTCCCATAACCCCCATTGGACACACTAACAATCTCCAAAGGAAGTTTGAAAATGAAGGATCCTCCCTCCATAAAAACACATTTCAGATCTGGTGTTTTTTTTTTAAAAAATCATTTTCTCCCCTCACCTTGAATTAACCTTTTGGTTCCTTATCTCCTGCCAATGGTGCTGAGGAACTGAAGATGGGGTATAGTCATTCTTTGCTCCAATATCTCCTCCTCTGGCTCCCCGTCTTTCGACACGAGACCTGACCCCTCCGTCTGCTCCTTTACTCTCCTCAAAACACACAGGTGGTGGGAGTGCAGGACACTGGAGAGAAGGGGCGGTGACCACCTCTCTACAACTCACGATAGAAAGTAAAGAGCAGTGGCTCTGAAGAAAGCGGGACTCTTGGAGGGCATAACGGTGACAGGCCCTGGGAAGGCTGTCTCTGCTGAGACCGTTTTACAATCCCCCGAGTGCTCCCCTGCCTCGGCTTCTTTTTAGGGTTAAAATCTTGCCATCCAACCACTTTCTGGCTGGCTCTCTGAGTTACGCCTCTCAGGCTGTCAGCAGTTTATCTCTGCTCACTCCTTCCTCCCCATTCATCCCCTCTGCCTTCAGGAGCCTGGCCAGCACCAGGCTGCAGTGACACACAAGCACGAACCAAATGATTACTTACTTGGCCCCAAATGCTTGGCATTTCCCTCGAGCCCCTAGCTAGACATGACTTAGCCTTGGTGTCTCCTGATCTCCCAGGGGACCCTGACTCCCAGCCAGCCTGTCTGTCAGTCTCAGAGGTGTGTTTAGGGTGACCAGACAGCAAATGTCAGAAATCGGGACGGGGTGAGGGGTAATAGGAGCCTGTATAAGAAAAAGACCCCAAAATCGGGACTGTCCCTATAAAATCGGGACATCTGGTCACCCTAGGTGTGTTGACCATTCCACTCCCGCTCCGGAGGGCAGGTCTTTTAACCAGTCAGTCTTTTGATCTCTTCTGAGCCTCAGCCAAACAGCCCTGGCGCCAGGCTTGGGGCTGAGGATTCCCTCTTCAAACAACATGGTCAGGTTTCTAGCCCCGAAGGGATGCTCCTTACCTAGGCCATGGTTCTACTTTTCCTGCCTGTTTTCTTTAATAACTCCTTTTGACCCAGGCAGGGATGTATCACATAGATCCACTGAGAGCCTATGATATTCATCAGAATATAAATATTTCCCAGGTCCCCACTATAATGTAATGACCTCTCTGGTCACTTGGTCAGGACACTAGGGAGAACAGCTGAGCTATGCCATGGGGTATTTAATGACCACCAGTGGTCAGGCCATCACTTCTATTCAGCTGAAACATGACACCTTTAACAGCCACTCTCCCTAGAACTACAATGGGGTATTGGTTCAGGGCTGACCCAGAGGGAAGAATGCCTCATGTTGAATCATCAGCAGTATGCCGCTTCCGGGTGGGCTTTGAGGCTTCCATCTATGTTCTGACCTGGCCTATTCCTACGTAGGTTGAAGAGCTGTTAAGTTTTATATTAAAACCAATCCCAACCCTGTAGATCAGAGGTTCTCAACCAGGAGTCTGGCCATGAGCAGATTGCATGGAGGCCTCCAAAATAAACCAAAGAGCAAACCCGGTGTTAGACTCACAGGAGCCCAGGGCGGAAAGCCGAAGCCCGAGCCCCATCAAGCCAGGCTGAAGCCGAAGCCCGAGCCCTGCCATGCCAGGCTGAAGCTGAAGCCTGAGCCCTGACATGGGAGGCTGAAGCTGAAGCCCGAGCCCCGCCATGCCAGGCTGAAGCCGAAGCCTGAGCCCTGCCATGCCAGGCTGAAGCCAAAGCCCGAGCAACTTAGGCCCCCTGTGGCCCCTGCCCTGCTTGCTACCCCCTAATGCTGGCCCTGGCTTATAATCTACTGGCTGTGTAGAAAAACAGTTGCTGTGGCACAAGTGGGCTGTGGAGTTTTTATAGCAGGGGGGAGGGAGCGGGCTCAGAAAGAAAACGGTTGAGAACCTCTGTTGTGGATTGCACAAAGCCATGGGTGGCAGGTTTGTAGAAATTTTGGTGGTGCCCAGAACCCGCAATCCCCACTCCGCCCCCCTCAACTCTGCCTCCCACCTGCCTAAGGCTCTGGGAGGGAGTTTGGGTGGGGGGAGGAGGTCTGGGATGCAGATCCTGGGCTGGGGATTAGGGTGCAGAAGGGGTGCAGTGTCTGGGATGGGGTTTGGGTGGGGGAGAGGGTCTGGAGTGCAGGCTTTGGGATGGAGTTTGAATGCTGGGTGTAGGCTCCAGGCTGGGGCAGGGGGTGGGTGTGCAGGAGGGGATGAAGGATGCAGACTCTGAGACAGAGTTTGGGTGCAGGCTCTGGGCTAGAGGTGGGTGCGTAGGAAGGGGTGAGGGGTGCAGACTCTGGGAGGGAGTTTGGGGGCAAGAGGGTGTATGTGGGAAGGGGAAGGGGGTGCATGCTCTGGAAGGGAGTTTGGTGGTGGGAGAGGGTGCAGGAGGAAGGGGTGCAGGCTCTGAGAGGGAGTTTGGGGGCAAGAGGGGGAGTGTGGGAAGGGGGAGGGGGTGCATGCTCTGGGAGGGAGTTTGGGCATAGGAGCGGGTGCAGCGTAGTGTAGGATACCGCTTCACATAGGAATGTGTTACACTGGCAGCACAAGCAGGCACGGGAGAGGCGTTTATCGCTCTCTGTCAGGCAGGGATGTGGCAGGGCAGGGGGGCGGGCGGGGGGATGGGTAGCAGGCTGGGTCTGGGGCCTGCTCCAGGCAGGGCCGTGGGAGAGACTCAGCTCCAAATACTGGTGGAGCAGGACCCCTGGCCCTGAATATTCCTGGAGCCTGAGCACCACAAAAGAATATAACTTGCCGCCTATGCACAAAGCTACTCACTGCTCTGTGACTGCAGATGGCTCAGTTTGACCCTCCTGCTGCATAGCAATAAAACTGCCTGGAGCAAACACAAATTCAGACCCAGGCTCTCGCTGACCCTGTTCTTTCCCTGGTCTCTAAATCTCCTGTTTGTGTATTTCAGGGAGGAAGAGTGCGGAGGTCTGGGAAGGGGAAAAAGAAGGGCCGGTGGAACGCAGGCTCTCTCACTGCTCTTGGAGCAGCTGTACCCAAAGGCTGGAGAGGATGAGGCCGCATCTCGGCCAAGGAGGAGGTGGCCATCCTGCTAGCCACATCCGCTTGGTCTCGAAAGCTCCATGGATGATGGGAGGGAGTCTGGGAAGATCCCCTACTACTCCCAGCTGCCCCAGGCTTTAGTGGAAGGCTTGCTTGCTGCTGGCTACGTGAGGATGAGGTTGCCTGCTCTTTCTCGATGTGCTGGGCTCAGGCCAGGACTAGCCTCAGTGTGGCCTGGGACATGAAAAAACATTCATTTTTTTTCTGTAACAGAATAAAGCCCCCAGTGCAATCTATAGCGGCTTGTGTCTTGTGCGTTTATCCCCCAGCGCCCACATGCACTAGTGCCGGAGAGGAATACTCTGTGGGTTATATTGCAGCTGCACTTGGAGGTGTCGGACAGGAGGGGGCCTGGCGTGTTTGGGTGCGTATGTGTAGTAAGAGACAGCTCCTGTCCAAAGGAGCTTCCAACCCATGGGTACGTCCACAGTGCAGTTGGAGACGTGACTACAGCACGGGTAGGCGTAGCCAGGCCCACTGGCAGGGGTGAGGTGGGGGAAAAGGAGGCAATTGCTCAGGGGCCTGGGCAATTTAAAAGGGTCCAAGGTCCCCAGCCTCCACTGCTGCCATGATAGCAGCAGCCAGGAGCCCTGGGCCTTTTTAAATCGCCCGAGCAGGGTGGTACCAGCAGTGGCAGCCATCCCTTTCCAGGGGTCCCATTGCCTGTGCTGCCCTGGGGCCTGGAATTACTATTGGTGGGCCTGGGCGTAGCTGTTGCTAGTTTTTCTCTAGCTAGCATGGCTGATAGAAGCAGGGAAGAAGTGGTACCATTGGGTTGTACGAACCTGCCCGGGACCCTGGCTACATACTCATGTTGCCAACTGGGGCTGAAACCTGTGCTGCTGCGTCATCATCGCTGATTTTAGCCTTGCTAATGTGGGTAAAGCTAAGGGAGGTGCGGCAGCCTGTGCTGAAATCACGCCTTCGATGGCAGTGTAGACCTACCCAAAAAGAGAAGAGGCGACAGGCCTGTGAGACCAAGGAATTGGTAGGGTGGGGTAGAGCAGCATAAATTCATTGGCTGCCGTGGTCAATATGCCTCCATGAGGAGTGTGAATTCTGTAATGCTTATTTTTATGACTTCCTGTCACCCAGTTTTGGAGCTGATCCTGCAAGGTGCATAGCACCAAGCCCGCCCTCACCGGAGAGACTTGGGGGACAGCTATTTCTGACTTGGACTCAAACCTCCCAGGCTCTGAGTACATCAAGCCAGGTCTACACACAGGTTTTGTCCTGGGAGAACTGTCAGTTAGGGTGTGCTGTGTGTGTGTGTGTTTTTTAAAGCCAATCAAGTTATACTGGTATATCTATAGGGTGGACTCAGTGGTAATGGTGCCTTACACTGGGATTTCTTCTTCTCCTTGTATGGGAGTAGCGATACCGGTGTAAAGCGCTGGATGGTTGTATGGCACCAGCAGCACAACTTCGGCGTGCAGAAAACCCCTAATTTTTAAAAATCCAGACGTAACCACTAGGTGTCACTAATACACTGTTTTATAATGCGGCCTGGCTGCTGTCTCTGAAGCAAACTGAGCCGTGGTGGGCTAAGAGGGAAGGTGCTCTGGTGGCTCAGTAACTGGTTAAAAGACAGGAAACAAAGGGTAGGAGTAATGGGTCAACTCTCAGAACGGAGCAAGGTAAATAGTGGTGTCATTGAGGGGCTGTGCTGGGACCAGGGCTGGTCAACGTATTTATAAATGGTCTGGAAAAAGGGGTAAACTGTGAGGCGCAAAATTTGCAGATGATACAAAACTACTCAAGATAGTTAAGTCCAAAGCTGACTGTGAAGAATGACCCAGGGATCTCACAAAACTGGGTGACTGGGCAACAAAATGGCAGATGAAATTCAGTGCTGATAAATGGAAAGTGATGCACATTGGAAAAGATTATCCCAACTATACATATAAGATGATGGGGGCTAAATTAGCTGTTACCACTCAAGAAAGAGATCTTGGAGTCACTGTGGATAGTTCTCTGAAAACATCCACTCAATGTGCAGTCAAAACAGCGAACAGAATGTTGGGAATCATTAAGAAAGGGATAGATAATAAGACAGAAAATATCATATTGCCTCTATGTAAATCCATGGTACACCCACATCTTGAACACCATGTGCAGATGTGGTCACCCCATCTCAAAAAAGATATATTGGAATTGGAAAAGGTTGAGAAAAGGGCAACAAAAATGATTCGGGGCATGGAACAGCTTGTGTGTGAGGAGAGATTAAAAAGATTGGGACTTTTGCGTGTGTAAAAGAGACAGTTAAGAGGGGGGATGACAGAGGTCTATAAAATCTCGACTGGTGTGGAGAAAGTGACTAGGAAGTGTTATTTCCTTCTTCACATAACACAAGAACTAGGGGTCACCCAATGAAATTATTAGGCCTCAAACAAACAAAAAGGAATTACTTTTTCATACTCCGCACAGTCAACGTGTGGAACCGTTGCCCGGGGATGTTGTGAAGGCTAATATTATGACAAGTTTAAAAAAGAACTAGATAAATTCATGGAGGATAGGTCCATCAATGGCTATTAGCCAGGGTGGGCAGGGATGCAACCCCATGCTCTGAGTGTCCTTAGCCTGTTTGCTGGAAGCTGGGAATGGGCAACAGGGGATGGATGACTCGATGATTCCCTGTTCTGTTCATTCCCTCTGGGGCACCTGACATCAGTCACTGTCAGTAGACAGGATACTGGGCTAGATGGACCTTTGGTCTGACCCACTATGGCTGTTCTTATGTTAACTAGCATCTTCAAATGCTGAGAAGAGGGTCTGGAACAGGGGTGGGCAAACTTTTTCGCCGGAGGGCCACATTGAGGTTGCGAAACTGTATGGCAGGCTGGGTAGGGAAGGCTGTGCCTCCCTATGTGCGCCCTGACTGCTGCCCTCAGAACCTCTGACCCATCCAACCCCCCCTGCTCCTTGTCTCCTGACCGCCCCCTCCCAGGATCCCACCCCCTATCCAACCCTCCCTGCTCCTTGTCCCCTGACTGCCCTGACCCCTATCCATATCCCTACCCCCTGAGAGCCCCTCCCCTGGGATCCCACACCTATCCAACTGCCCCTGCTCCCCGTCCCCTTGATCACCCCCCCATCCAACTCCCCCAGTTCCCTGTCCCCTGACTGCCCGATCCCTATGCCACACCGCTCACCCTCTCACGGCCCCCCCCGGAATCCCATGCCTTTTCCTAACCGCCTCCTCATCCAACCACCCCCTGTACCTTAACAGCGCCCCGTGGACTCCCTGCCCTCTTATCACCCCCCCCACTCCCTTCCCTCTTACCACGCCGCTCAGAGTGGCAGGGGCTCGCAGCCGGGTGGCCCGCTGGCCGTGCTGCCCAGAGAGCTGGTGACACGGTGACATGAGGCTGTGGGGGAGGGGGGACAGCAGGGGAGGCGCTGAGGACTAGCCTCCCCTGCCGGGAGCTTGGGGACCAGGCAGGCCGGTCCTGCAGGCTGGATGTGGCCTGAGGGCTGTAGTTTGCCCACCTCTGGTCTGGAACATTATCATGTATTCATTTTAAACTTATATGTGTGATTAAGTAGAATATCCTGGAGATGTTGCCAGTTCTGTATGCAGAAGACTGAATTCTGAAAAGAGGCAGCTGGAGAGAATTTGGAATCTTTTCTCCTGGCTGTCATATCATTATGCATATTGACATGCTCCAATTAAGCTACTTACTCACTCTAGGTGTACAGTTAAATCGGCTTCCTCCTCTGACCTTCAGGTGGAAGACTGACACTTTCACAAGCTGATTCCCTCAGGATTTTAAATGCATGGAAGTGTTATAAAATATAAACAAATACATACCTCTACTCAGAGATCCCAAATTCACATGCAGTAGGCTAAATTCACTGCTCTTTCACTGGTGCAATCCCATAGAGGTCAAAGGGTTTGCCATAATCTAAATGAGCAACAAATATGATTCATTGACTTAAAAAGGTTAGATTAATATACTGAAATTCCAGTTGGCTCTAAAATGTGTCTGAATCGCTAGCCCCTTTGTATTCTGCATATCTGCTCCTACCATGTTTTTACAGTCATAAATGTATTACCGTAGTGACAATAATAAGTTGGTTTTTTAAATTTCTTACTCCCATTCAATTTATAGAGTTCTGAGCGGAGGAGCTGGATTCTCCTCTGACTCATATAGCAGCAGCAGACTTGTTAATTAAGTTATGGATTCAGTGTCTGTGTTGGCTGCAAATTCATCCTCTTTAATTGCATTGCCCAATTGTCACCGAGGATTTAATCTGCCCTGCAAAATCTTCATTACTGGTGACAATTCTGAGTCACTGAAGGACTGGCAGGTGTAGGTTCTAGACCTTGTCAATTAGGGGCATGGAAAAACTCTGGTATGAAGAGATCGAGGATTGTTACTTTAGGAAAGAAATGATGAAGGTAAGATATGATAAGAATATCACACAGGTGATGAGAATATATAAAATAAAGGCCAAGAAAAGATCAATCTGGAGTTTCTGGTCTCCCTCCGTAAGAACAAAGGACAGTCAATAAAATTAATAAGTGGCAAAATCAGAAGAAAATATATTTTCACACAACATGTGATTAGACTGTGGAACTCATGACCACAGTATGTCACTGAGACCAAGAATGTAGCAAGATTCGACAATGGGTTTAAGAATAGCCCAAGTTGTTATAAATAATGATGATAACAATTTTGGAAGGGCTATTAGAGCTTGTGCTTCAGCTCGAACTGTCAGAGACCAGTTTTCAGAGGGGTACAGCTGTCTTAGTCTATATCAGCAAAAACAATGAGGAGTCCTTGTAGCACCTTAGAGACCAACACATTTATTTGGGCGTAAGCATAAAACCCACTTGGTCAGATGCATGGAGTGAAAAATACAGTAAGCAGTAAAAATATTATAGCACCTGAAAAGATGGGCGTTGCCTTACCAAGTGGAGAGTCAGTGCTAACGAGGCCAGTTCAATTAAGGTGGAAGTGGCCTATTCGCAACAGTTGTCAAGAAGGGGTGAATATCAAGAGAGGGAAAAGTACTTTTGTAGTGCTAACGAGGCCAATGCTATTGGTTAGCAGGATGGGAAAATAGGGAGGGGTCAGTTTCTGCAGCATGAATGACATTTTATTGTCTATTAAACTGTACATGTAAACAATTTAACTAGTCATTAAACACGGAGCAGCATCACCTCCCCCCACCCCGCTATGCTGTTCATTGTCAGGGAGGGCAGGAGTCAGTCAGTGGCTGCAGCACTAATGGATTCCCTGCCAGGACAGCTGGGTGAAGGCAAGAAAAATCAAGCTGCTGCAGTAGTCGCTTTAGTCTCGCTCATTGCGAGCGAGTGGGACTCTTTCGGGGGGCAATTCATTTTACAATAGTGTTTAAAATCTCTCCCCGGTGAGGTGAAGGGTATTTGACTCCCACGTTCCATCTTCCACAGTCAAACTGTT
The DNA here is from genome assembly GCF_003597395.2 of Chelonoidis abingdonii. Lineage (NCBI taxonomy): Eukaryota > Metazoa > Chordata > Testudines > Testudinidae > Chelonoidis > Chelonoidis abingdonii. Next base: position 6,550,431 of record NC_133770.1, read on the forward strand.
GCAGCTGCTGGCTTCTCCTGGTGCCTACTTTGGCCTGAGAGTGAAAATGAGCGAGTGAGCCGGGGGGAGATTGAGCAACAGCGGGAGGGGGGATGGAGTGAACGGGTGACGGGGCCTCGGGAAGGGGCGGGGCTTCAGGGAAGGGGTAAGGGGTGGGGCAAAGATGTTCGGTTTTCTGCAATTAGAAAATTGGCAACCCTCTGGATTTGCCTCCTCGGTTATGAAAATAAATACATTGCTTGAGCCCCAGCAACGTTTTCATTACAAATTCTGCCCTGCCTGTAAGGCCTTATTTAAAGGTTTAATAACTAGGAAGAGGTAGTAATAGACGTCGTTACAGGTTCAAGCAAGCAAACACGCAAATGAGTTGCAATCTAAGTCCTAAGCGTCACAGAGTTGTAGTGATTTGTGAAGTCACAGTGTCTTTCACGGTGGATCCAGGGGTAACCCCTGGGGATCTCCACTTTAGTTTAATGCTGCTGGCTCTGTGAGAGTGCAGACAATTATTTTTATTTCCCCCTTCCAGCACTCAAGCCCATGGGATGAGGCCTTCTGCCTGTACTTCTCCATGGGTGGATGGAGCAATTAACAAAGCTTTTGTCTGACAATGGCCCACTTAATTTTTGATAGTCAGGATAGGCGGGGGAGGGGTTCAAGGGGTGATTCCCGTGCCTGGGTTCACACAGTCAGAGGAAACATTGTCAAAGTTATAAAGTAAAACGCAGCTATTTCCTTATAGTGCGGAATCCAGACACTACTCGTGAGACAGGTGCACGCAGAGACTTCCAAGCTGAAATGTTGAAGTCTAAACACCAAATACATTCTTATAACACATTCTTGATTTAGTTGGGGTTGGCCCTGCTTTGAGCAGGAGGTTGGACTAGATACCTCCTGAGGTCCCTCCCAACTCTGAGATTCTGTGATTCTATGATTCTAGCACGAATACTATTTCCAAAAAAACTAACGCACAGGTGAGCTTGTTTGGTTTCCAGCTATGAGTTTGTCAGTTGCCTATGGCCTTGGCCATTGCTGGCACTTAGTTAACCAGCATCACGGGGTGGTGGTGAAATGCCGGCTCCCCACAACCACCCTGCTGAATTGGCTGGCTCCTCAGTCAGACGCTAGTGAATGGAAAGGATGAGAGGGGCAAAGCTCAGATAGCCCTTTCCTCGCCCAGCTCCTTTGCTGGATTAGCAGGGCCCACAGACGGATGCACCACAATCTACTGATTGACTGAGCTCCCCCACAGCCTCATGCCAGGATTTCTGCCCAGTGAGGGGAAAGAGGAGAGGAGCAATTGCTGCACTGTCTGCCCCTTTGCCTGACTTCTGTGGGCGAGTTGCCCAAGGGAAGCTGCATCTCCAGAACTGCTTCCCACAACTACTAGATCCATCGATCCCAAGGTCATAAGGGATCACTCTAGTTCGACCTCCTGGATCACACAGTCCATAGAACTTTGCCACAATAACTCCTAGAGCAGATCTCTTAGAAAAACATCCAGTGTTGATTCAAAACTAGCCAGTGATGGAGAATCCACCCCGGCCCTTGGTAAATTGTACCAGTGATTAATTACTTTGACTGTTAAAAATTTACACCTTATGTCCCATCTGAGTTTGTCTAGCTTCAACTTCCGGCCTGTCACACTGTCTGGAGTGGCTTACGAGCGAGAGACCCACCCTCAGGGCAGACTGACAAGAAGCAGGGCACAACCCCCAAACTGGTTGTGAGGTCTATGTTTGGGTTTCGCCAACCAAGTGTGAACTCCTCAGGCACAACACATGGCTTTATATGTAGAGTCACAGACAGCCCCATTGTGTGCTCTGATCCATCTTGCCACCCAGGCAAACTTGACTCTGTGATTACACCAAAAATCACAACAATATTCAGGTTACTGCCAGTCCCAAAAGACCAGTCTCTTACATCTGGTCAATTGCACCTTAGATCTCACACCCCAAAACTAACAAACACTTGTAGCCAATCCTAGAGTAAACTAAAGATTTATTAACAAGGGAAAAGAAATGAGAGTTATGTACCAGGTTAAAGTGGTAAGCGTACACACACAAATGGTTTCAGATGGTAATAGAACTGCTGAAATATGCCAACTCTATGCATCCTTTACGGCTAACCACTGTTCATCCTGGGAAACTCTTGCTTATGTTTAGGAATCTCTGCCCCTGAGAGTCCAAACAGCGTAAAAAGACCCCGATTCCTTCTGGTCAGGGATTTTTATCCCCTCTCCCTACAGTCCAAACTGATAGGACAAGTGCTTCTACACATCCCCCTCTTCTTGGGTGTCCAGGAAGCAATCAGCAAACTCCTTGTGCTTTGATGGCTTACAATGGCCCGTTTGGATTCAACAGGCCTTCCTGATGGGCTGGGACTAACCTCTCCTCTCGGGTGCAAACCAGTATTTCACACTGGGTGATGTTTCTGTCTTGACTGGATTTACAGTTTCAGAGCAAACAGTTTTACGGTTCCAGAACTATATTACTGTCTAGCATGTGTTGCAGATAGTCTAAGTGAGATTGAGGCATGTAGCAATTTACAAACATTTCATAAAGTCTAAACACATTGTTACAAGGCTGAGATCTATTTTAGCAATATTAACCCACAGCTGAGCCAGACCAGTTTCCAGCTACGCATGTGATAGTGTTCGCTTGAGCCCTACAGACCTTGGCATGAACTGGCACCTGGTCTGCCAGCAGCACACGGCCACTGTTGTACTTTCCTCTGCTAGATTGATGAGTCCATTATCAAATTTGTTATGTAGGCAGGGCCGGTGCAACCATTTAGGCGAACTAGGCGGTTGCCTAGGGCGCCAAGATTTGGGGGCGCCAAAAAGTGGCGCCCCCCCAAATTTTTTTAAATGCTTGCAGCCACTGCTGCTGGAGGGGCTGGGAGGGCTTGGCTGCCCGGCAGCCAGCAGCTGCCCTGCCTGCAGGCTGCCCAAAGGTGTCAACCGGATTCAGCCCGCGGCTCAACCCCAGTCAGCGTGACTCCTGAGGATTCCAGTGCGAGCCGCATGCCCGGCAGGTCCACGGCGAGCGCCCTCTCTCATCCCCCATCTCCGGTCAGCGAGCCCGCCGAAGCAGCCGGGTACCCCAGGGCCAACGCCCCCGCCCACCCGATCCAGCGACACGCGCGCGAACCACAGGCCCGGGCGCCCCCCCCCGCCGG
>NC_133770.1:6553632-6592160 GCF_003597395.2 Chelonoidis abingdonii
GCAGCCCAGGGCGCCTCCCCCCCACCGGGTCAGGGAGTCACCGCCGCGACCCGGCAGCCCAGGGCGCCCCCCCCGGGGTCAGGGAGCCGCCACCGTGACCCGGCAGCCCAGGGCGCCCCCCCGGGATTAGGAAGCCGTGAGACCCGTGTGCGGGGCGGCGAAATGTCCCGGAGCCTAGGGCGCCAGAAACCCTAGCGCCGGTCCTGTATGTAGGTACCTACAGACTGTGATCAAGTCACCCTAGCATCACCCTACATAGATCGGGCTCCTTGAGTCTACCACTATAAGGCAAGCAAAGAGTCCTGTAGCACCTTATTGACTAACAGATGTATTGGAGCATGAGCTTTCATGGGTGAATACCCACTTCGTTGGATACCCACGAAAGCTCATGCTCTAATACGTCTGTTAGTCTATAAGGTGCTACAGGACTCTTTGCTGCTCTTACAGATCCAGACTAACACGGCTACCCCTCTGATACTATAAGGCAGGTTTTCTAATCTCTTAATCTATCTTGATGCTTTTCTCTGAACCCTCTTGAATTTATCAATATCTTTCTTGAATTGCGGGCACCAGAACTTGACACAGTTTCCCAGCAGCAGTCTCACCATTTGCCAGACACAAGGGTAAAATTACCTTTCTGCTCCTGCTCGAGATTCCCCTGTTTATGCATCTAAGGATCACATTAGTCCTTGTGGCCACAGCGTCGCAGTGAGAGCTCCTGTTCAGCTGCTTATCCACCATATTCCCCAAATCTAGTGTTCACTGGATCCGGTCACTTCACCTGCTGCTGAAATGCAGCCAGCTCAGCGGTGGGCTGCAGCAGCTTTTTACAAGCATAGAGCAACTCAGCTCATGATGCCAGCCTCAGTTGTTGACCTGTTACTTTGTCAAACAAGCACCTTCGTGCGTTTTCCTGTGCTGCCCCTCACTCTTGGGAGGAGCTCCCCTTCAACACCCACAAAGCCACCTCACTGCCCTTCTTCAAATCCCTCCTCAAAAATTCTTCTTTGCCAAGAGGCCTACAAACAACTTGACAATGACTGGGCTGCTGGTGTGTGGAGATCCCTGCGTGTCACGCTGGTCAATATTGTCCCACTGTTTCCTTGTACTCCCCATCTGTCTGTATCCATCTGTTGTCTCTCATCATAGCCTTAGATTGGCAGCTCTGGGGCAGGGACTGTGTTTGTACTGTACCTAGCACAGTGGGGTCCTGGTCCATATCTAGAGCCCCCAGGCGCTATGGTAATACAAATCAATAACAATAAAAGCAATAGTTTTTGCGTAGGAAGTAAAGAATTTTGTAGCCCTCTGAAGCTACATGGAGAAATGTAGGCAGGCTGACATCTTTGGTGTCTGAGAGAGATTCCCTTCTTTATGAGCGATGCCACTTAAAATCTTTATGCTGTCATCGAGGTTTGCTCTGTAATAGTTATCAATAGGAACATACATGGCATAGAGAAAAGAGCATGGCCCAGTTCTTCCAAGGTATTTAGGCACCTAACTGCCATTGGTTTCAAAGGGAGTTGGGCACCTGAATGCCTTTGAGGCTCTGAGCCCATAAATCCTTCATTATCAGGGACCAGGAAGTAACCAATTCTAGTGCAGACATTGATTTCCCAGCATGCCTTTCAGCAGCTGGCCCTTTAAATTTGGCAAATCCAAACAGCAGGACCATTTTGCAAGGGAGTACATCCCTGTCTAATGGCTGGTAAGTACATGTTACATCCTCCCCCTCCCCTGCTCCTTATTTGACTTCTCTTAGTGCCGAGGAGATCAAACACCCTGGTGGTTACTTGTATTTGTGTTTGATTTGTGTAGATGGTTTATGTTTTTATGTTAAATGCCACCAGGAAGCGTTGCTGTGGGGCTAAAGTAACACACGCTCTTGGCTCCTCTGGGAATTTCAGCTCCCAAGTGGAAGAAAAGCTGCTCTGATTGTATTTCAGCCCCATGAAGGGCTCCCTGTGGACAAACTCCCATGAAAATCATAATTCTAACTACTGAGGCTGTTACAGTCCTGCAGGACACAAGTACACCATCCTAGTTACCAGGCTGTGTCCTCAGATTCGTACAGAACGGAACAGCTCGCTCCCTTCCTTTGGAGCAGAACGTGTGAGCTTGACCACATTCCCTCAGGCCAGTCGGTTGTGTTTGACTGCAGGGAAGTCGGAAAGGAATCGTTTCGACTGGAGAAGAGACTGAATATAAAAGTACTGCTCCCCCCAGAACTCCGCTCGGAGAGTAATGCATTAAATGGGGCTTAGTCTATGAAGAACAATTTCCATGGTTACTTGAGTGAACCGTAGTCTGTAGGCAAGCTGCATTCTCCCTCCTAGAGTTTCCTGCACAAGCAAAGTTTGCAGAACCGGCATGTAGTGCCTGTCATTGCTGTGGGACCCAAAGTTTACGAAGAAGCTGGTGGCAATTAAATTTGCAAGCCTGCTTCTTTTTTTTTAAAAAAATGAAACCTTTTCAGCTGTCCTCCAAATGTCCCTTGTCCTAAGTTCATGGCGTTATGTCAGGAGTCACCAGCTGATTGTTTCACTGAGGCAGCTGTGTGAAGGAGCAAGAGAACTTGCTCTCTGCCTTAATAACTAACTAGATTTAATTCTTTGGAGTAGAGTCACTCCCTGGAAACCAGGCACTGGTGTTTGGCAGAAATCTCTGAAAGTCGGGATTGGCCTGTATGCTTTGGTGACCACCTGTCTTCCAGGACTAGTGTATATGGTGCAAATAAAGCAAGTTACTGTAAGAAAACTTTGATTTCTCCTCCAACATCTATTACTGCTCAGCATCCATATGGTGGGTAGCAGAACATAAAATGTTATGGACCTGAGGAAGGACACATGGATAAAAAAAAAGTGAGAAAGACCCCACCAGAGAGGAGTAAAGATAATTGCCACAGTCCTCTTTGTAACAGCCCTTAACACATTTGAAGATGGCTATCAGGCCCTCCTGATTTTTTCTCAAGACTAAACATGTCCATTTTTTTTAACCTTTCCTCATGGGTCAGAGTTTCTAAACCTTTGATCACCTTTGTTTAATCTATTTATCCTCACAGCACTCCTGTGAAGCAAGGCTGAGCATTGTGCAGAGAGGCGAAGTCACTTTCTAGCTAGATTAGAAGTACGATGGAACTGTTTTGATTTGGTTTTCTGCCTCTCCTGCCCCTTTAAATTGCTAGGATTTTGTTGGCTGCTGAAGGCAGCGGCCATTTTGTGTTCAGTTCAGAAGCAGCATGTGACAGAGAGAGTTGCACCCACTGCGCTCACCTCCCCCAGACCCCAATGCGACTGAGCTTTTGTTGTTCTCTCATATTCTGAAATAAAGAACTCATTTGTGGCTTCCCTTTGCATATAGAAAACAAAACCCAGCCTGCCCCACAGGATGGAGTCATGATGTCACCCATTGTAGAGCCCTTGCTCCATGCATCAGCTGCTTGGTTGTGATGGCCCTGGCTTTGCCACCAGTGGTCTCATGGTTAGACAGCTGGCAGGAAATCCCTCCTTTGACTTGAAGCATGTGCCTCAGGTGCCCTTGAAAAGGGGCTTACAGAGGGGGCCGACAGCTTGGGCTGCAGGATGGGGGCACAACAGCCCAAGCACAGGGCTGGGAGAGTGGGCAAGGATGCAGGGAGATATGCACAGGTAGACCTAGGTTGGGCATCAGAGAGCGGCCCATGTAGCAACCTGAAACAGGCAACAATGAGCAGGGGTGGCTGGCTAAGATTCAGCTAAACCCCTGGGTGACAATAGTGGGAAGTACTTTAAGCTGGCCCAACCTAAAAGAAACCTGGCCCCAGGCTGATAGACCTGGAGGGGGAGCACAGAGCTGGTATGGCCAGCAGGAGCTGGCACAGCTGCAGGCAAAGATGGTGAGTATGATGCTGGTCCGTGAGAGGAATCCCTGGCTGGCCTGCTGACGGCATGGACGGGCAACGTGTGTCAGATGGGCACTCGCTGGGGATTAGGGCTGGAGCGGGGTGTTCGGACTGTTTATTGGTTTAGACTTCATCTATCAGTGAGGCCTGGGGAATGTATTGCTGTTTTCCCTACAGTCATACTGCTGGGGTTAGCCGGGGGCGTGGGGGTGACTCCTTAGCCGGCTCTTTAATAAGCGGTCCCTGCTCACTAGATGTCTGGGGACGACTCCCTGAGGCTTCTCCCTCTCAAGGCGACAAGGATGGGAATTTGGCACAACCTAACAGAGAGACCCGCCACCACACTGGATCAGCATGTAACTGTAGCATAGATGGGGCCTGCAGGGAAGATCTTCAAGGCCCAAAGGAGAAGGCGGCACCCAACTCCCATTGACTGTCATTGAGAGTTAGGCACTTCATCGCAGTTTGTGCCTTTGAAAACCTGCCCCTTATTGTTTCCTAAAAGCCATGCTCTAGCTGCAACTAGGGTTGCCAACGTTCTAATGGCACAAAAGCGAACACCCTTGCCCCGCCCCTTCTCTGAGGCTCCACCCCCACTCACTCCATCCCCCCTCCCTCTGTCACTCCCTCTTCCCCACCCTCACTTACTTCCACTGGGCTGGGGAAGGGCGTTGGGGTGCAGGAGGGGTTGAGGGCTCTGGGGTGGGGCTGGGGATGAGGGCTTTGAAGTGCAGGAGCGGGATCAGGGCTGGGGCAGGCGGTTGGGGTGTGGGAAGGGGTGCGGGATGTGGGCTCCAGGAGGAGGCTCAGGGCTGGGGCAGGGAGTTGGGGTGCAGGAGGGGTTGAGGGCTCTGGGTTGGGGCCAGAAATGAGAGGTTCAGCGTGTGGAAGCAAGCTCAGGGCTGGGGCAGAGGGTTGGGATGTTGGAGGAGGTGAGGGCTTCCGCCAGTGATGTGAGCTCTGGGGTGGGGCTGGGGATGAGGGGTTTGGGATGCAGGAGAGGCTCTGGGCTGGTGCTGAGAGTTTGCAGTGCAAGAGCGGGCTCAGGGCTGTGGCAGGGGGTTGGAGTGTGGGAGGGGGCTCAGGGATACAGGAGGGGGTGAGGGCTATGGCTAAGGGTGCAGGCTCTGGAGTGGGGCCGGGTATGAGGGATTTGGGGTGCAGGAGGAGCTGGTGTTGGGGAGGTTGGAATGTGAGAGCAGGTTCAGGTCTGAGGCAGGGGGTTGGGGTGTAGGATCCAGGAGGGGGCTCAGGGCTGGGGCAGGGAGTTGGGGGGTAGAAGGGGGTTCAGACTCCAGTCATGTGATGGCTACCTCAGGAAGTTCCCGGTTGGCAGTGCGGCAGGCAGGGCCGACTTTAGGAAGTGCGGGGCCCAAATCGAACAGTTTCGACGGGGGCCCAGCAGGGAAGACAAAAAAAAAACCACACATTAAAAAAAACACGTGGGGCTTGTACTCACTGGGTGGTGCTCTGAGTCTTCGGCAGCACTTCGGCGGAGGGTCCTTCACTCGCTCCAGATCTTTGGTGGCACTGAAGGACCCGCCGCCGAAGTGCCGCTGAAGACCCAGAGCAAGCGAAGGACCCACCGCTGAAGTGCTGCTGAAGACCCGGAGCGCCGCCAGGTGAGTAAAAATTAAAAAGGCGCCTCTAGCCAGGGAAGAGATTCTCACTGGGCGCGGGGCCCTCTTATGCATGGGGCCCGATTCGGGAGAATTGGCGGAATTGGCCTACAGCTGGCCCTGGCAGCAGGGCTAAGGCAGGCTCCCTGCCTGCCCTGGCTCCACATGACTCTCAGAAGCAGCTGGCATGTCTGGCTCCAAGGAGGAGGCACAGCCAGGTGGCTCTGTGCACTGCTTGCACCTGCAGGCGCTGCCCCCGCAGCGCCCATTGGCTGTGGTTCCTGGCCAATGGGTGCTGAGGGGGCGGCACTCAGGGCAGGGGGAGCGCATGGAGCTTCCCTGATTGCCCCTATACCTAGGTTTCGCAGGCACATGCTGCCCACTTCCAGGAGATGTGCCGTGCTAGGGCGGGCAGGGAGCCTGCCTTAGCCCTGCTGCACTGCTGACCGGACTTGTAAAGGCTTAGCAGAGCAGCCAGGGTCCCTTTTCGACCGGGCGTTCTGGTCAAAAACTGGACACCTGGCAACCCTCGCTCCAAGAGGAGTTAAGTTAGGAAACTCCTATGGCCTGGGTTATGCAGGAGATCAGACTAGATTATCACAACGGTCCCTTCTGGCTTTATAACTGATGCCTCTATTGTCTCTTTCTACATGCACAGGCCGTTTGTGAGTGGCAGACAGCACAGCTCGGAGTCAGGACTTGAGCAGCTGTAAAAGGTGCCTGGGAGGTCTGGGGCGGGATGGGTTTGGAGGGAGGAGATGGGCGAGTCCAAGCCAAAAGATGAAATGTTTGTAAACGTTCTGCTAGTGCTGCTAAAAGCTTGGTTGCATTTCATTCCCATCTGTGAGTGAGTGCCTCCCAGCCAGAAGGCTGTCTGCTCCCAGATTTCATAGCACCAGCTGGTGCTGTCAGGGCCAATAACTGAGCATATATTCAGACCCAAACCAGCCCACTCAGAGAGCACTCAGGGGCCCTTTGTTCTCTTTTCAGCCACTCACTCCGCAGGCGATCGGCTGCTTCAGGCAGTTTAATTGTACAAAGTGTTTTATGATGGGTTCTGCGCACATGAGGCTATAAACGTCAGGTCAGCTCTGAATGCTTTTCTTAAGGGTCCTCCACATTGAGTAGGATGGTTTATCCCTCCATGCAACACGGCTCTGAAAACGGGGTAGAGTGTCACTTGCAGGAGTGATCCCAAATGCAGTCCGGACCTCTCATTGCTAACTGTCTGTCTGGGAGCTGGAATAAGGTGTGACACTCAGGAGCGCTGGTGAGAGATTGAATTTTGTTTCCTGGATGCAGTCACATGACAGGGATCAAGGTTAGCTGCCAAGGGGCTGCAGGAAAGATGATTACGGTGAAGTCTCCGGCCTGGGACTTGGGAATAGAACACAGGACCACCAGTTTTGCGGCAGGCTTTTTGTATGGCCCTGGGCAAGTTGCTTAACCTCTCAGTAGCTCAGTTCTCCATCTGTAAAGTGGGGATAATAATATTGCCTTTCTCTCTTCTATTGAGAAGATAAACTATTTGGGGCAGGAACCAACTCTAACTACATGTCCAGCACCTAGCGCAGTGGGGCCCTGATCTTGGCAGGAGCCTCTTGGTAATACGGGAATGCAAATAATAATGAAGGGGTCATTGTCCACCGACTCCAGTGGCTATTATTACAGGCCCCAGGCTGGATGCGTTTCTTGAGACCTTGAAGGTCTAACTTCAGAAACAAACAGCACCATTTCAAGTGTCCAGAGTGAAGAAGACAACGCTGAGGGCTGGACAGAGCAGACTGGCTGGGTCCCAGTACAAGTAGGAGCTAAGCTACTAGTGAAGTACACATGACTGCTCCCTAGCGCTTGACCTTCGGTGGAAGCCAGGAATGTTTGGTCCCTCTAAATGGAGGCCATTTTAGGTGTCTAAATGTGGATTTAGGTGCCTCACTTGAGTTTGAAAATGTTGTCCTTTGTCGCCAGCAAATGTTGTGCACGCTGGGAGACGATACAGCACAGGATGGCCTTACTCCTAAAGCCTTACACGGAGCAGTATGTTCAGTGCAAGCAGGAGGGAACGTAACAGGTGCTTTCAAGCACTGCCCAACCCAGGAGTTGTGCAGAAAAACAGCGGGGGTTACAGCGGGTCACAAATTGAATATGAGCCAACAATGTGATGCGGCTGCAAAAAAGATTGATATTCTTAGGTATAGTAATAGGGGCAGCTTTAGGCATTTTGCCGCCCCAAGCAGCGCAGGCAGGCTGCCTTCGGTGGCAGTTCTGTGTGCCACGCTTCAAGTAAGATGTGGACAAATTGGAGAGAGTCCAGAGGAGAACAACAAAAATGATGGATCGAGGAAAAGTTAAATGGGCCATGTTTGGTCTTGCGAACAGAAGATTGAAGAGGGACCTGATAAGTCTTAAAATCTGTTAAGGCCTGCTGTAAAGAGAACGGTGATCCATTGTTTTCCATGTCCACCAAAGGTAGGACAAGAAGTAATCAGCATAATCGGCAGCAAGAGAAATTTAGGTTAGATATTAGGAAAAACTCTTTAACTCTAGGGGTGGTTAAGCTCTGGGACAGGTTATCAAGGGAGGTTGTGGAATCCCCATCACTGGAGATTGTTAAGAACAGTTTGGACAAACACCTTTCAGGGATAGGTCTGTGTTTACTTGGTCCTGTCTTAAATGCTCCTCTGAGTTTTGAAATTCTCATTTTCAAGTTGTGATGCTGGCAGACCAGGTGCCACCTCATGCCAGAGCCACTGGCCAATTCACTTGTGGCTTAGTATAGATCAAAGTGATTGTTAAATGTCTGAGAGTATATTTGGTGTTTAAATGTCATGAAAACGAGTGGAATCTTACTTGCATTGTGTGTATACCCATGTGACTAAATAACCCATCAAACGAGAAAGAATGCAAATGAGAACCTCTAACAGAGAAGGGCTCATTTCAAAGCAAGTGGTCATCGTGTGTGATGACTGGAGGGCAAAGACTCAAAATGCATTCCTCACTCGAAGAAGTTATACATATGAATTTGAGGAGAGATCCTGCATCTCTGGGCTGTTTCTTACAGGGAAGTGTCCTGGATCCAAAGCAGAGATCCCTAGAGACAATCTGTGAACTCTGACAAGACTTTTGGGAAACTGGGAGTTTATTACATCACTGCCACGATTTGGAATTACAAACTATGACTCACCTGTGCATATATTTTACCTGGACAGACTAAGGGGACTGTCTGTGACACTATGGTAGGACTGATGTAGTGATCCAGGAGTTCACATTTGTCACAGACTTGGTGAAATCTAATTATAGAACATACCATCAGTTTGGGGTGTCTGCCCCATTTTCTGGCAGTCTGCCCTGAGATAGGCGTTCAGAATTATGAGCCATTCCAGACAGCGTGACACGGGTATATGTATATTCTCTTTATTTATTAAACCTGATTGGAAATATTCCATCAGCTTTTTCTTAATGAAAAATGGCCTTTTTTCCAAAGAATTTTTTGCAGAAAATTTTCATCTAAAACCAAATGTATTTATATTTTTTCCCCATGGAAAAACTGAAAATTGAATATTTTTCAGTAAAACTTTTAGGTTTTTAATTTTTCATTGAAAACCCAGAATAAAAACCCCATGAACATTTCTGAAAAAAACAACAACCAAGGGTTTTAAAAGTTGACCATTTTCTGACCAGTTCTATTGTTTATGATGCTGCCAGGTTTGGTGCAGCGGTTTTTGGTTGTCTCAATATGCGCACACGCTCCTTGTCAGCAGTTCTCTTTCCCATGCATGTTATTTATATGGCTTCTGCCACCATAGCATCTGAGCACCTCACTCTACCCGTCAGGTAAGAAAATGCTGTGCCTCAGTTTCCCCATCTGTAAACTGGAACCTAATGACACTGACCTCCTTCGAGATCTTTGAGAGCTACTGATGACGGGAGCTACACAGGAGCTAGGATAGTACTGTTATTATATCTGATGGCTTAGAACACAGAAGGCAAATAAAAAGAACCCCACCATTTATTTTTAAAATCTCATGATCTTAAGCCAAACTCAAGATTGTGGGAGGGCCTGATTCAAGATTTTGAATGCTTGACACTGACAATGCTGGCTCCTGTCTCTGTGAGTCTGGGATTGCTCCGGTAAAGACCAGCTAAATCTACTGCCGATCGCTCTCCACTCAATCCCTGTACTCTACCCCCAACAAGAAGAATAAGGTAAAGTCTCTCGTCAACGCCTCTCAGTGTAGACCCTGCGGTAACTCGACATAAGGTACGTCGACTTGAGTTATGTTATCCACATAGCTGGAGTTGCATAGAGTAAGTTGACTTACTGTGGTAGTGTAGACATAGCGTCAGTTGCAGGTGTAATAGCCAGTATCCCAAATGCCAGATGAACCCAGAGCCAGGGGCGGCTCCAGGCCCCAGCACGCCAAATGCGTGCTTGGGGCAGCATGCCGCGGGGGGCGCTCTGCTGGTCGCTGGGAGGGAGGCAGGCAGGCTGCCTTCAGCGGCATGCCTGTGGAGGGTCTGCTGGTCCCGCGGCTTCAGTGGAACCGTGGAACCAGCGGATCCTCCGCAGGCATGCCTGCGGGAGGTCCACCGAAGCCGCGGGACCAGCGGACCCTCCACAGGCATGCCTGCGGGAGGTCCACCGGAGCCGCGGGACCGGCGACCGGCAGAGCGCCCCCCGCGGCATGCCGCTGTGCTAGGGGCGGCGAAATGTCTAAAACCACCCCTGCCTGGAGCTGCTTTGAAATCTCTAATAGCATTTTCCTAAGGGCTTGTCTGCACCACCATCGGATCGGCAGCAGTGATCGATCCAGCAGCGATTGATTGATTTATTAGTTTAGATGCAATCAATCAACCACTGAGCATTCTCCTATCGACTCCGGTACTCCATCAGAATGAGAAGTGCAAGTGGAGTCAATGGGGGAGTGTCAGCTGTCCACTTACCACAGTAGATCTAAGTACTTGACTTCAGCTACGCTATTCACATAGCTGAAGTTGTGTATCTTAGATCGACCCTGTGCGATAGTATAGACAAACCCTAGGAGCCAGAAGAAGAGACAAGAGCTGCTTCCAGTCACTGGTTAAAGAAAAACACCAGAGAATGGCTTTAAAAGAACTTTGGGAAGCACAGCTAGGAACATAAAACAGAGCTGCTTTTACCCACTGGGTTTTTTGTTTTGTTAAATAGCTGTTTTTCATCTCCCTCCCACTAGCTGCCAGGTTCCACTGGCCCAAGTATTCACCGTAGACAGAGTCTGCCTCCAACCTGCTTCTCTTTCCACCCTTGGTCCTGGTGGCTCTGGAATGTGTCCAGCTTTATCACTCGTGAACAAGGCGAAGGCACATCTCCACATCTGTTTGCAGGGAGCATTTGCCATCTGCCGTTAACCTCTCACCAGGGCTTTTATTTAACTGCGCGCTATCCGACAGACAATATGAAACCGTTTCTCCAAAGGCTGGAAAGAGGGAAGTGGGTAAATCACGGTGATCTGCAGACTGTAAACTAGTCATTCTTTAAATCATTATTTTTCCACAGTGCATTTAAGTTCTGGATGGACAGTTCCAGAGACTGAAGCCACGGGGCAGGAGTAGCACAGACTAGCCGGGCAAGCTTTTCCACATGCGGTCCTATCTACCTTCCTCCACCATCACATGGAGGGATTGCCTGCAGGGATGAAAGGATAGTACAGACTCCACAGCCCATTCAGTTCTTTGTCTCTCTGCTAGTTGCGAGCGTGAGGTAAGCATTTGTCTATTCGAGACTGGATTGAGACTGCAGCTGTGTGTGTCTGTTTTGCTGGGTCTGGATCACTGGTGGCTAGCTGAGGCTTCATCTGGATAAACCTGAGGTGTTGCTGGTAGGTTAGGGGGAGAAGAGAGAGCTTCTGTCCGCCCCTTTGAATTAGAGAATGTTCCCAGCCTTTGTTTATCTACATGCTCACTGGATCCATAGCTGATACTGGATTCCAGGTAGCAAGAGTGGAGGCAGCTTTTTTCCCATCTGCGTTTGTTGAAGGGGCTCCGACTGCTCCTTTGGGCTCTGAATCTGGATATAGCTTTCCCTGCCTTTGTCCCTTTAGAGGCTGGATTGCTGCAATGCACTCGGCATAGGGCTGCACCTGTACAACACTCTGGAGCATCAGCTGGTGCAGAACACCCCTGCCTACCTACTTAGTGGTATCCATTGCAGGGAATGCATAACCTGCATGATCTGCGCTGGCTGCCAGTTCACTGTCAGGCACAATTCAAGGGGTTGGCTTTAACCTCTAACATCCTAAATGCAGGGCTGGCTCTAGGTTTTTCGCCGCCCTAAGCAAAAAAAAAAAAAAAAGTTCGGAGTGTCGCTGCCGAAGTGCTCGAATGCCGCCCCTTGAAAAGTGCCACCCCAAGCACATGCTTGGGGCGCTGGTGCCTAGAGCCAGCCCTGCCTAAATGGTTTGGATTGTGGCTGTCTCTCTCCTTGTTACAACATGGCAGCTGAAGTTAGCTGAGGTTGCCAGGCTGTGATCTCTAGCAGCATTTGTCTTTAAAGTGTAGGTGTCCTAAACAGGCTTATCTTGTGAGAGCCAATTGAATTACTCCCCAAAATAGTCAGCAGGCAGAGATCGATCCAGCGGGGGTTGATCTATCGCGTCTATACTAGATGCTATAAATCGACCACTGAGCGCTCTCCCATTGACTCCGGTACTCCACCAGAACAAGAAATGCAAGCGGAGTCGACGGGAGAGCATCAGCTGTTGACCTACTGGAGCAAAAACACCGCGGTAAGTAGATCTAAGTATGTCAATTCACGGAGCTGAAGTTGCGTATCTTAGATCGACCCCGAGTAACATGCCCCAAGTAACTGCAGAAATAAAACAATCCGCATTAGAGCTGTGCAAACTACTCACAGCAGATAACTCTGCAGAATTCAGCTGTTTCTTCCTTTAGTATATAGGTGACATGATCCTGATATCTTCAAATATATATGTTATCCAGACATATTTGGCAAAAACTTGGTACAAACAAATTACAGCTGATTGCTCTCGCAAACTGCTCACCTGGACTATTCAGTATTGTGGCATATGATTGGTCTTCTAAGTCACATGGTATTGTTTCCTTTCCTTGATTGGTTGACTGAAACTTTTACCATATAACAATTGCGGCAAACAATTTACTCTCTGATACAAGTTTTCAATAGTTTATCTAAATTCATGACACTTTTGCAAATACAGTAGAACCTCAGAGTTACAAACACCTTGGGAATGGAGAC
The DNA here is from genome assembly GCF_003597395.2 of Chelonoidis abingdonii. Classification (NCBI taxonomy): domain Eukaryota; kingdom Metazoa; phylum Chordata; order Testudines; family Testudinidae; genus Chelonoidis; species Chelonoidis abingdonii. The sequence continues at coordinate 6,566,384 of NC_133770.1, forward strand.
TGTTTGTAACTGAAATGTTCTGTAATTCTGCATAAGAACTTATGGACTTCAGCCATGGGGGATTGGGGCTGCAGCCACAGAGTGGGAGGGGTCAGGGCTCTGGGTTGGGTGGGGGTGTGATGGGCCTTCTGACCCACAGGGCACCAGGACTCCGGGCCGGGGGCTCAGGGCTTCTACCCCCCGGGAGCACCAGGATGCAGGGTTTTAGAGCTGGGGGAATGCCTGGGCTTGGGGCTTCAGCCTCGCGGAGAGCACCAGGGCTCAGGGCTTTAGCTACAGGGGGAGCACTGGGGCTGAAGCTCTGAGCCCAGGTGACTCCTGCGGGGCTGAAGCCAGGAATGGAGCCACAGGGCTGAAGCCCGAGCCCCAGCGCTCCAGAGAATCAGAAGCCTTGAGCCCATGCCCGGAGCCCTGACACCTCCTGCTGTGGTGAAGCTCCAACCCCCTCGTGGCTGAAGCCCTGAGCCCCTGGCTAAAGCCCTGAGACAGAACAGTATTTGCTTTTGGGGGGGGGGTCTTCTGCTGCTGCCTGATTGATTACTTCCGGTTCCACAGGGTATGTGGTAGACCGGTAAGTCGGTAACTCTGGTGTTCAGATCTTTGAGGTTCTACTGTAGACAGCCGGTGATCTGAGCACTCCTGAATGATGAGTAATATGAATCCATGAATAACTTCAGAACAGACTCACCGCATTTATTTGCAAATTATCATTGGTTTCTATTATTCAATGTTCTAATTACGGTAGCACTGATTCTGTCACCCATATTGCCCTGAGTAAGTGCTTACTCCTCTAGCAGTTCCACTGATCTGATCCTGAGTAAAAGTGACTGGATCTTGTCCTCTATCAAAGGAACACTGAAGGACAGGTCAGGCCTAGATCCTAGTCAGCTGCCTTCCTTTTCTGACTGCAATACATACATCCTCTCCTGCAGGTTAACGTTCAGCATCACTGGTCCAGTTAATTTCCTCAAACAAGCTTTCATGTATTTCCTTCCCTTCGCAGCAAGTGGAAAATGGAGATAGCTGACACTTTAACACTTCAGCAGTGCTGGTAATAATCCTGGAAGATAATAACTTAGCACGCAGATATTAACTCTTTTACTTGCTCCGTTTGGTTTCTTGTTTTTCGTAAGCCATTGACGTGTAGGTCTTGTGTCACATCAGAAACTGAAGTGGCGAAGAAAGTCAGTTATTTGCAGGAATAACATACATGCGGCTATAATATAAATACGATTGTACATGGTGACTCCATTGGGTTGCTGTAAAGAGGCAATGGGGTACTATAGCAAGTCCTTGCTACAGCATCTTGTGACGAGATGCTCATAATATGCTTCTAGCCACCTGGCCATAGGCCGACATCTGTGTACAGCTGCCCGTCATGGAGGGAGGCATCACCAGGTTAAGGGAGGCTGTAAAAGAGAGGATGTGGCCTTGGGCGGGGCTGAACTTTGGCATTTCAAAATTTCAATTGGCTTGACAGCTGGTCAGAAAACAGGGAAAAACTTGGTAAAAAGCTTTTTTCTGATTTTCTTTCTTTAATACATCTTCCAAAAGCTGGAATCTATTGGCCGGCTCTGTTGCACACATTTATAAGGCTCCTCTTCCTCATTGCAGGACTCCTTCTACAGGGGTTCAGCCGGGTGACCAGGAGTCTTCATTGCTATCTTTAAAGTTGTTTGGAGACTTAACCTACTGGTCTTGGTCAAGTTCTGAATGGATGAGGGTCCATGCCACAGGACCCACAACCTCTGCTGGCAGTCTCAGGTCAACGGATGAATGGGCTGTGACGGACGGACAGTATCCTGGACAAACCTTATGGAACTGAGATAAACTTTATTGAATTAAGTGAAACCCTATTGAATTAGGTTTTAATACCTTTGGGGTCCGTTGTATTGGAAATGCAATTGTTTATGTGCGATTGTAGGATTGTTTGTAACTTTTCTAGGAACTTGACTAATGTAAATATTAGGAAGCGCTCTGTGTAGCTCGAAAGCTGGTCTCCTGCACCAGCAGAAGTTCGCCCACTAAAAGGTATCACCTCACCCACATCATTTCTTTTAGTAGCCTGGGTCCAACACAATATGAGTGAAGTGGTTTCCTAGGAGGCCTTTTGAAGCTATGCGCTGAGGACAGATCCATCTGGAATCAACCAGAGCAAAGACTCCTGAATTGTATAAAGGATGGACAAAACTTTTTATCAGTGGGCTGGTTCTGAAGTGAAGCTGTGATGAATTTGAAACCACCAGCAAATGCCTTGAAAACGGACTTCTTCTGCCAGTGCCAATGTTAAGGCTCTATGTATTTTGCCGCCCCAAGCATGGTAGGCAGGTGGCTTTCGGCGGCATGTCTGCAGGAGGTCTGCTGGTCCTGTGCCTTCTGCATACCTGCTACCAAATTGCCGCCGACACCGCAGGACCGGCAGACCTTCTGCAGGCATGCCGCCGAAGGCAGCCGGCAGGGCACCCCTCACGGCTTGCCGCCCCAGGGACGCACTTGGTGCGCTGGTGCCTGGAGCTGCCCCTGGGTTGTGGTGTTCTCTGGTGAGCTTATTAGCATGCGTGTAGTTTCTTGGATTGTTCTGAATTTGTTTTCTCTGTAATACTTTCTACTTTAAGAAGGAAGTGCTGTGTGGTAACTTATAATGGTGGCAGTCACGCTGTTGTTACTTTCCGAAGAGAAAGCAAGCAGGGCTGTTTCGGCAGACTGTCTTTGGCTAAGAATAACAGTGTAGGCAGAGAACTGTTCGGCCTGGAAATATCCCAGTCAGGATGGGGAGAGATGCAGGTCTCCACCCAAGAAATGCAACTGCTAGGGTCCTGGAAGCCCGAGAATCAATCCCTTGTTGAACCACTGAGGAGAAACATTGGTGCAGTTGCCCTGTATTGTGACGTGGGCTACGGAGACTGCCCATGTTACTCGGAGGTAATCTCTGCAGCTCAGTCTTAGCCCACATTGATGGAGCAGTAATGGGAAGCTTGCACCTCGGCTATCTGTTCTGTGGATAAGCAGAGGGCTTTCTTCTGCAGGGCTTTCCAAACCAGCCATGTTTTCGCCAGCACTAAATTCACTTTACAAAAGTGCTGTTCACACATTTTAAGGAGTGTTCCTTTATTACTCAGCTCTCCATCTTCCCCTCCAGTTTTTCCATTCCCAAATTGGTATCTCAGCTGAGCATAAATCACTACATAAATTCTGGCTGCAAATGGAAAAGGAGAAAATTAAACTCCTGAGCTAGAGGAGTTGTGAAAAAATGTTTTCTCACATCCCAGGTCTGGGAAACTAAAAAATAAGACCCAGCAACACCGTCCATCTTGCTTGCAGTCGCTCTCTCAATCAGAGCGTAATATTTTATTATCCAATATATTTTAAGAAACATAAAGTGGCAAGCCTTGAAGAAAGATGGAGTTAATGAAGTGGCTGCTGAGTTTCTTTTAAGACTTGTGACCACAGCTAATAACATTTTTGAAGGATTGTGCAGTGCTTGAGATACTTGTAGGTCGTTCTTCATGGTTTGACGCTTATCCAAATCTAGGTGCATATCGTTCCTGTATTTTTTTCTCTATTCCAAGCCGTACATTTCAGTGATAGGTTCAGCACCTTCCCTGTGAGCATCTAACGTCGGGTGTATCTACCCTGGAACTGGAAGGAATAACTTCCAGCACAAGTAGACATACCCTTGCTAACCCTGAGCAAGTTAATGCATTAAAAATAACATGTAGCCGCAGCAGTGCAAGGGGCTAGCTGCTTGAGTAAGTACTTAGGGTCTTGGGTGAGATCACAGAGATGCTGACTTCTCCTGCCACTTGCAGCATGGAGGCTACACTGCTGTTTTTAACACACTAGCCCTGATGGAGCTAGCATGGAAACGTCTACCTGAGTTGGAAGTTACACCTTTCAGCTCCAGTATCTATGTACCCTTAGCAACCTATGGCTCCTACTAATTCTCCCCAGGGTAGGGTTGTCATCTTATAGACCTGTTTTTTCCCAGCATGCCTTTCTGATGCTGGTCTTTATATTTTCTAGAGCCAGGCAGCTGGAGGTCTATGGAAGCCATTTTGCAATTAGTGGTTACTGACTGCATCGTTTTCTCTCCCACCCTGTAGGTGTTTCATCAGCAACAGGACGTGTGGCAGCAAAGATCTCTTTCCTACAACACTTCTCACTGAATATGCACAGGGCTGGTGCTACATGCCGAGAAGCCTGTGTTTGTCTCGTAGCAGCCTGGCCCCCGCTGGCAGGTCTGATGCTAATGGTGTCACACCAAACTAGGTCCCTCCTGAAAACTCACCCTCTTTTTCTCGTTCCACTTGCCATATTGCAGTAAATATGTGCTCTGTTTTTGCCTTTCCTCTTGCTGAGTCGATGACACATTTCACTGGCTTACCCCTGGGCTTATTCTCCTTTTACTCACACAAGTTTTACTTACTCAGAATCTTGTGCCCTTTCCAATTGGGTCCTTCTAGCCAAGCGGAGCAGGTCTTCCAAAGTATCCAGTCGGCACGGTTGTCCCATTCTCCTTTGTGTTAGAGCAGAAAATACTCATTGAAATACATTTCTGATAACAGGAGCTTGTTACACCCTTTTAAAACTTGATTCTGTCATGTTGGATTTCTTAGGCATCACATAGCAGATCCAACGTTCATCATAGTTGCATGGTTAACAAACTGGCATCAGGGCAGAAGTGGATGGGGAGAATAAACGGGGAATGACAATTCTTTAGGGTTGCTCCAGGTTCTGTTTGTAGGGCTTATACGGCATTAAAACAATCCCAAAATGTCTTTCGGTCTGACACAATGTTGTCATTAAATGATGCAGTGACATAATGTTATCACAATGCAGTGATTTATGTCATGACATGTCTTGGTCATTCGTAGCACAACCTCTGCCTTATGGTCTGTCAAATACAACTGTATCAGGGGATCCAGTTACAACCCAATTCTTCCCTGACCTGCATGCAACATAAGTATATAAGGTGACCTTACCTATGTCCGATCACCAGGCTAAAGCCTTTTATAGGATATGGCTAAGCTAATTCCTTCAATTCAGCTTGGAAGCTTGTTGTAACTCTGTCCTCTGATGTGATGGTATCTGTAACATATATATATATATATAGGACCTTAGAGAAGTCTAAGAACAGAAGAGTTTCATAGAAAACCAGACCAATGATCCATTAGTTCAGGTATCTTGTCTTAGACATTGGTTACTGGTGGATACTTTGCAGCAAATTATAATGCACTTCTCCTTATCGTGTGCTCCGAACACTGTATTATTAAAACATAAAGAGAAACAATTTCTTGCTAACCCCATCTGGTGATCATTTTATGCCCTGAAGCATGAGGAGTGACAGCCCTTGTAAACACATCCGATTTTGCCAGCTATTCTTTTTCATAGATGGCTAATATCTTTTGCATCTTGTAAGTTCTTTGCCTTGGTAACATCCTGCAGCAGTGAGTTCTGTAGACATATAGTGAGACATTCCTTGTCATGAAGCGCTTAAAATCTGAGCTACCTGCCCACTGAATAATGCTGCTTCTTCAAGACAATTGGCCTGATTCTCATCTCACATGGTGGGAAGAGCAACCCAGCTGATATCAATAGTGTGGTCTAGTGGATAGCGACCTGAAGAGAGACTCAGGAAATGTGGGTTTGAAGGACATAAATACACACAGAACTGGCTGAGTGTCACCTTGCTTATTAGGCTCAGAGACACTGTCAATCAATTGATTACAATGGACTATATGGATTTTCCATGGGCGGGGGAAAGTGACAGGATAGGCAGTTCCACACCCTGGGATAGGTTTTGCAGCAAGACAAGATAGCACAGTAGCCAATGGTTAACAGGTTACATAATGTCTCCACCCATGGTCTCAAGTTAGCAAGTTAACATTTGTTAATACTTTGATAAAATGTTATTAGTGTAAAATATATATGTTGACTTCTGATTTGGGGTCCATAGGAATGGGTAGCTCCTCTGATTGTTCAGCAGATACATTCCTAGGGGTTAAAACAAAGAACCAGTGAAAGTATATGGCAATAAAGATTGTCTTTGTGTCTTAAGGCAGGCATTGGTCCCTTGGAAGGGGAGGTGGGAGGATGCCATGTCTTATACTGACATGTGCCCACTTTTCATAAACTCAAGGTTGGATCTGTGGGAAGAACGTCTCCCTACAGAAGAAACGAACACAATAGGAACAGGGATTCTTTGTTCAATCTGCAACTCTGAATAAGACACAATTATTTAGTTCTTAGCTCCAACACCTGGCAATTTGCTGACTTTCTCTTAGCTGATCACTGTTTGCTAGGCCTCTGGTCTCTTGACCACACTCTGGACTTTGGATCTGGAAAAGAGCTGGCACAATCCATATACCAGGTTGTTATATAAAATGCACATGAATTTTAACGCTTCAGGTTCTAGTCCTACCTCTGCTACTGGTCTGCTTGGTGACCTTAAGCAAGTCTATTCATCTCACTGTGCCTCAATTTCCCCATTTGTAAAGTAGGGATAATAATACTCACCTCCTTTGCAAAGTGCTTTCAGATCTATTGACGAAAAATGCTTTATCAGAGCTACGTATTTATCATACCAGCGTGCAACTGGTGTGAATGAGATCAGATCAGGCCCAGTATCTGCTACAATTGGTCTTGCACCTACTAGCATATTTTGGGAGATGCTTTGTGCCCCCCATGAAGGTAAGAGGACCTGTTCAGATTGCTGTCCAGAGCGGTCACAATGGTGCACTGTGAGATAGCGCCCGGAGGCCAATACTGTCGAATTGCGGCCACACTAACCCTAATTCGAAAAGGCAATACCGATTTCAGCGCTATTCCCCTCATCGGGGTGGAGTACAGATTTCGATATCAAGAGTCCTTGATATCGAAATAAAGGGCTTTGGTGTGTGGCCAGGTGCAGGGTTAATTAGGTTTAACGCTACTAAATTTGAGATAAACTCGTAGTGTAGACCAGGCCTTAGACATAACAAAGGGGTTTGACCCTGCTCCCAATGAAATTAGTGGTCAAACTGCAAAGCCTATGGCCCAGTACACGAAAGAATACGGTATATAGCAACCTGCTAGCCTCATTGATGATTGTCCATTCCCTACTTATTCAGCCATCTGGAACTTCCTGCAGTAATTCCATAAAGTCAGCTCCTGGGGAGAATGAAGAAAGAAGTAGGAAACAATAGCGAGCCCCATATAATTTTATTGTCTGGAAGTTCATTAGCATCTGTTTGATGGACACAGCTGCCGTTTATTTTTGGTCACATTTCACTGACATGACAGTCATGAATATAAGGTATTTCAGACAGAAAGAAATGTGCTGCAGGGAACGAGACTGGAATAGCAGGGGGATGGGGGTTGCAGGCCAGGTTTAGAGGCAAAGCTGTGCGGGGGAGCCCAGGATTGGAATAGCAGAGGAGTGACACAGGTCAGGATTGAGGTACGTGGGTAGAATTATGGCCAGGAGCCCAAGAATGGGATAGGATGGTGTGTTCCAGCTCAGAATAGAGAGGGATTGGCAGAAGTGTGTGGGGTAGGGTTACTATATTGGCTCTAGCAACTGTCAGCAATTTTTTACTTCCAAAAGCAATGCATTCAGACCGAATGGATGAAGGAGGAAAGCTAACCTTTGCACTGGAGCAACTCAGTGCTGTCTGTTCTTGTGAATTTTATTTGTGATATTAGGTGTTTTCCTCAAAAGCTGCACCTTCTAGAGCTCCTGTGGTTACATGAGAATCTCAACTTTCATTACAACAATAAGTAAGTTTCTGCCCCTTGTGATTGCGGAGAAGTCATGGAAATATGACCTCTAAAGGCTCAAAAACACCCATAAGACAAATAAAAAAAAATCCAGGATATATTGGTTTAAAATCAGGAGACTTAGTAATCGCATGATATTTTGGAGGTGGGTGGGGCTGACTCAAGATTTGGTAATGGTTGGCACTGGGAGAATCCATTCTGTGGTGCGTGGGCATATTAGATACTCATTGCATTACACTCACGTCACCAGTAGAATGCCCATCGGTACGCTGTGACATCGCGTTGGCCTGACTACGTCGACCTCAGTGCTACCCTTCTGGCGGAGGTGGAGTAATGAAGTCGGTGTGGTGGGCGAGTTATGTCGGAGGGAGCAGAGTTTTACTGTAGACACTTACAGAGTTGGGTTGATGTAAGCTGCCTTGTGTTGACCTAATTCTGTAATGTAAACCAGGGCTCAGTGGGCGTGGTATCAGAGCAATGAAGCCACTTCATCATGGTCTAGTCTCCCCAGGAGTTAGTCACGGTTCTGGGTGGGTGTGGACAGCACATATTGCTGTGGCTTCACTCAGGGCTGACTCCAGGTTTTTTTTGCCGCCCCAAGCCAAAAAAAAAAAACAACAAAAACTGAGTGCCGCCACCAAATTGCAGGGAAAAAAAAGGGCCGGGGTGCCACTCGTAGAAAAGTGCCGCCCCCAAAGAGCTGGAATGCCGCCCCTTGAAAAGTGCCACCCCGAGCACATGCTTGGGATGCTGATGCCTAGAGCCAGCACTGGCTTCACTGTTCTGGCACCTGAGCTACCCAGATTAAAACTAACTTGAGAGTGTCTTTATGAACTGCACTCACATCTGGTTGATTTAGTTGCTGTTGGTCCTGCTTTGAGCAGGGGGTGGGACTAGATGACCTCCTGAGGTCCCTTCCAACCCTGATATTCAATGAGATACCCTTAATGGCATCTGAAGCCAGGTCTACACTGCCGTGATAAATTGATCTAAGCTACACTACACCAGTTATGTGAATAACGTAACTGAAGTCAATGTAGCTAGATCCACTTACCATGATGTCTACACCATGCTGTGTTGATGGAGACACTCTCCCGCCAACTTACTTTACACTTCTCGAGGACGTGGAGTGCAGAAATTGACAGGAGAGCGCTCTCCCATTGATTTATCAGGTCTTCACCAGACCCGCTAAATTGATGCTGCTGCGTCAATTGCAGCAGTGCCGATTTAGCTTTGTAGTGAAGACATGCCGTGAGATCTTAGACTCTCAGCTTTGCTTTCAAGCATTCATTGCAGACTCTTAGTGGGTCATGGAAATGGACTATAAATATGGGCAGCAGATGGACCTATACTTCAGGGAGGCTAGACCTTCTGCCTGAGGCCCCGCCCCTCCACCCACCAGAGCCCCGATCCCCCTTCACCCCCTTGCTGCCGGAGGAGCCCTGGGCTGGCCAGAGCCCTGAGTCCTCCCTCCCCTCCAAGGCCCTCGTGGGACTATAAGGCAAAGTGGGGCTAAAGGACTAGGGTTAACAATCTAAGGCTGTCACCTACTGTAACACTACTTAATATTGTTCCAACCAACATTGGTGCACAGTTCAATTTCTTGGTGTTAGTACATTTAATTATTTTTAAAATTAAAAAGTTTCTATAACCTTAGAGGAAACAATTTTTTATTTGCTTATATATGGCACAAATAAATATAGATTTACAGATCCTAGTGTGCAAATTTATCATCTTATGTAACGGGGATAAATCATGCACGCAAAGTGTGCATCAAAGTCATGAGATGCATTACAAATACAATAAAAATAAGGAATTCAAAAGTTTAACAAATGGCAGGGGGACACCAAAGACTATGGTCTATGACCAACCCTGGTCGCAGGACGGGTTTAGTGGGAGTTGCAAGTGTAGGGCCAGTGTTAAGGGGTAGCAAGCAGGGGAATTGCCTGGGGCCCCAGGCCACAGGGGGTCCTGCGAAGCTAAGGCTCGGGCTTCGGACTCCTGAAAGGGGTACAGTAGTCAGGAAAGGCTGAGAATCACTGTCCTATAGGCTTCCACAGGCATGGATCAGGCCCTCTAAGGGTGAATATATGGGACAAGCAGGCTAGCAGTTGTTGTCTTTAGGACACTTTTCATTTAATTTATTTGTTTCATTAAATCTTTGCCCTTGGAAGATGCATAGGTCTGTTGCAGGCATCATTAATACAGGGAGCTCTTGTGGCCCGTGTGATGCAGGAGGACAGACTAGATGACCATAGTGGTCCGTTCTTGCCTTGGAGTTCATGACTCTGTGAAGGCCATTGAAGCCAGAGGCCTCCCAGCCAGGGAGAATTGGTGTCAGTAAACGTGTGTGTTCGTCACTGAATTGAATCACTTGGACTCACTGGAGCCAACAGCAATTTAATAGGTTCCCAGTATTGCTATAGCCAATCCAGGTGCTGGAGGGGAAGTTGGCTTAGTTTCCCAGCAGGAAACATTGTTTGCAACAGTGATCTGGGGGGTCACTGAACAGATGAAGCACTTACCAGGCGACATTCCAGTGGAAAATGGGTTCAGCCTCCAATCGGAAGAGCTCATGCTCTGAATTGCTTTGCTTAATGTGCTCTCATAAATAGGCATTTTGTGGCCAGGCATTTTTCCTCTGCTGCTGTGAAATGTCAGAGCTCTGTTGGAGACAAGGCTCGGACGACGTACATCAGCTGAGGATCTGGCCCTTCTTGTCTCTTGTCTCTGTCTAGGTTTTGACATTTGGATGTCTGATTTCACGGGCGGGGGGCAGGGGTAAGATGTTCAAAGCAGGTTGAGGGGGACTGGCGAGTCAAAGGGACTGGCTGCTGTTAGGCTTTTTCAACTCTAGGTCAAATGTGGTGGTGACCACAATTAATCACCATCTGATGCCTGTTTGGCTGGCTATGAGATGCCAATTGGCGATCTCAGTTCGGTGCATAGAAATTAGAGATGAAAAGACCTAGGACCTGGTTCTCCTGTCCCTTGTAGTGTCATAAATCAGGACACTGTGATGTTTAGACTCCATTAAATATCATAATTGGCATGGCCTCCTATACCCTTCATTGGGCGATGGACCAATGGGACATGGTTGTCCTATAGCCCCGTGGTTAATTAACTTGCTTATCTCCTGGGTGCACTTCCTACCTTCCCAGACTGAGGGCACTGAGGGGTTCATCATGGCGTGATGTTACAGAACTGCTTGGTGCTAATTTCAGCATCTTTCTGGGAGCTGTGAACTCATGAAGAGTTTGTAGGTACGTCGAGCAACAGCACGGGAAGGAGCCCCTGCCAAAGAACCTCTCCTCTGTGCTGTAAATCCTGTACAGATTGTGAACCCATTTTCTCTGAAATTGCTGGCTGGCTGGATCGAAGAACTAAGCTGTGCTGGTAACGTGATCTTCCTGTGGACACAGATAGGGATCTCAAGGGAATGGGGAATGATACGCTTTGGGTTAGCATTGACCACTGGTGACCCTGATCTAGGTCATGTGCCTGATGCCAGACTATAAAGATCAATACCTCCGGGTGTTGCACTTTAAATACATTAAAAATTGCAAGGCACTTGTCTCTTACAATAAGGAAAGCCATAAGTACTTCAGATACATAGGCCACTGACTGTGACTTTTGCTACAGGAGTCACTCCCATGTGGGTTGTAAGCAGATGCCCAACTGATGACTTAAGGGTAGAACAGAAGGACAGTTTACATTTTCAGGAGGATGGCCTCACTTTTCCCCGGCACTTATCTTTTTCTACCTGCAAAACTTGGGACCATATTTTTCCTACCTGCAGTTAGATTCTGAACACAATTATGAATTCTGGCACCTTTAAAAATACCTGATTGTAAGCACAGATGTGGGGATCTAGAGTCGCCATTACTCAGATTTGAGTCCACTGTGCATTTTGCAGGTGCAAGAATATGTTTGTACCCTTGTATCATAAACAGATAGTTAAGTGTTAATGTCTCTTTTACCTGTAAGGGGTTAACAAGCAGTGAACCTGGAACATCTGACCAGACGACCAATCAGGAGACAAAATACTTTCAAATTTCAGTGGAGGGAAGCCTTCTTTTTTGTGTGTTCTTTGTTTTGTCTGTGTTCTCTCTGGGTTCTGAGAGGGACCAGACATGTAAGCAGATTCCTCCAGTCTTTCTGAAAAAATCGCTTCTGTTCTAAATTTTAGTAAGTACTAGGAGAAAGGCAAGTTAGTCTTTTGATTGTTTTTTCTTTATTTGCAAATGTGTATTTGGCTGGAAGTATTTTAAATTGTATTTCTGCTGGGGGAAGGCTTCTCTCTAGTGTCTATAAGCTGAAAGACCCTGTAATATTCCATCTTGAATTTACAGTGATTATCTTTACTCTCTTTCTCTCTTTTACTAAAAGTTTTTCTCTTTAAAAAACCTGATTGATTTTTTCCCCTTAGTAAGGCTCTAAGAAACAGAGTCTGTACCCACCAGGGAATTGGTGGGAGAAGGGAAAAAGGAAGCGGGGGGAAAGGTGCATTCCCTCTTTGTTTTAGATTCACAGAGTTTGAATCAGTATTGCCTCTTGGTGAGGGAAAAAGAAAAGGAGAGGGGGGAAGGGATGTTCCTCTCTGTGTTGTGATTCAAGGAGTTTGAATCAAGATGATCTCCTAGTGTACCCAGGGCGGGAAAGATCTGGGAGGAAGAAAGGAGGGGGAAGGGAAATGGTTTATTCCCCTTTGTTGTGAGACTCAAGGAATTTGGTCTTGGGGTCCTCAGGGAAGGTTTTTGGGGGGACCAGAGTGCCCCAAAACACTATACTTTTGGGTGGTGGCAGCTATCAGATCTAAGCTGGTAATTAAGCTTAGAGAAATGTATGTTGGTACCCCATTTTTTTGGACTCTAAGGTTTAGAGTGGGGAGTTATGCCATGACACCTTGAAAAGGGAATTTGTGCAGGATGACTTCCAAATTTCCCATTGGCAAAGGGTTTAAAGTTTCAACAGTAACTTGAAAAGTAAAGTACAGCACACTTTTGTTTTACATAAATCACTACTCTCATTAAAGTCAACATTAATGCATGCTGACAAATTGACTAACTGTTTTAGTAATAATAGGAGGGAAAAGAAGCAGAAATCCAGTCTCTGTGATCTTTTATTCTTAAGACGCTGAAGAGCAATCAATTAAAGCAAGAGGTTGTTAAAATGGAGCAGGAATGCAGCCAGAAAAAAGAGAGAGAAAGAGAGTAGAAATGGGTTTGCAAACAGAACAGGAGTTAAAGCTTTTGGCTCAAAATTGACATCCAAGCAGGATCCAAGCTAACAAATCCATGGGCAACAGACACAATTACTAGATAAATTGCACACTTCCACATTTGTCCTTAAGTAACTATTAGTGGAATTCTGGTTTTCTAGTTCCAAAAACCATTTGAACTAAAAAAGAATTCCTAGTGGTATTTAAGTAGTGGTTATTTTCATTTAAGGTCCCTTATTCTCTCAGTGGGCCAGTACACAGAAGATGACAAGATCTCAGATGCTGCCCGCTGATTATATTCTTCGCCTCATCCGCAGAAATCAGGCCTTCATGTGCATCAAAATGTCTTGGTTTAAAAATAAGGGGCTGGACTCTGAGCCCTTCCAATAAAATAGGGTTCATAAAGATGAGCTGCTGATTATCCTAAACCATGATGCAGTGTCACAGCTTGGTTTACTTGATTTAACTTGGAGGAAAATCTCCACAAATATATTTTCTTTTCCTCTGCCTCAAAGTATTGGGGTGGAGTGGGGGGAGACATTATAATGGCATCAAGTTGTTTCAAAGTGCATCTGTGCAACCAGCTGGGGCTGCCATATTACCTTTCTACAGAAGTTCATAGACCCTAAAGCCAGAAGGGACCATAATGTTCATCTCCTCTGACCTCCTGCATCACACAGGCCATGTAATTTCACCCAGTATTTCCCATATTAAGCCATATGACTTCTGGCTGAGCAAAAGTGTATCTTTTAGAAAGACATCCACTCTTGATTTTAAAGACTTCAAGTGTTGCAGCATCCACTGCTTGGTAAGTTGTTCCAGTGACGGATTACCCTCTATTAAAAAACTCAGACCTTATTTTCAGTTTGAGTTTATCTAGTTTCAGCTTCCAGCCATTAGATCTTGCTGGGTCCATCTGCTAGGTTAGGGAGCCCTCTAATATCAGAATATAGGCACTCATTGACCATGATAAAGTCTTAATTCTCTTTGATAAGCTAACTAGATGGAGCTCCTTAAGACCCTCATTGTAAGACAGGTTTTCCAAGTCATCCTTTTTTGAACCTTTGCCATTTTCCAACTTCCATTTTAAGGAGTGGGCACCAAAATTGGACCCTGCTTTCCAGTAAAGGTCTCACCAGTGCCATCTGCAGAGGTAATACCGCCTCTTTACTCCAACTCCATATTCCCCTGCTTATGCATCCAGGGATCACGTACGCCTTCTTGGCCACGACATTGCACTGGGAGCTCACCTTCACTTGCTTAAATCACACCCCACAAAATTGACCACCTTAAAAAATAAAGACTCAGACATACATTTTCTATATAAAATAAAAAGGATAGGCCGTGAGTGGTAGAAAATAACTATCATAAAGGGAAACAGCATCCATTCCACCCAGCTCATCGGGAAGAAAGTTCACAGGGTAAAATACACTTGTCATCCTTCACGGGCTATGAAATGTACTTTCTTTCAAACATTTTTAATGGAGCAAGAGGGCCAGGAAGAGCTCGGAGCTATGTGTGTGCTATTTTCTTCTTATTACCGGCGTCTTCTTTTTTTTTTTTTAAAAAAAAAAGAAGTATTTGCAGTACAACTTCTGTTGCTCTTATTCTGTGACTGTTAGGGAGCAGACAGCACAGACAGTACCCAGAAAGAAACAGACTCGAACGCCAAGTCAGCTGCGGTGGTTCTCCATACAAAAAGTGGTATTAGATGAAACTGTATGTGCCATAAAGAAGTGGAGACGAGGCATTGGGGGTGCTGTAAAGGTAACAAATCATCATCATAAACCCATGACATTGTTATTCGTGACTTCTGCCCTCTTGTGTTTTTTGAGCAATCAAGGGAAAGCAAAGACTGTATGAAATCATTCTATCCAGACACGGTCCGTAAAAGCATTGACATTTTTGGGACAGGGAGGAGCAATATGACGACTGCTGGGAGGTGAGTTTCAATTCTGCAAGTGTTGGTTTCAGAATTTGGCCCCATTGTTCATTGAAGTAATGAAAGAAAACCAAAGACCTTAAAGTTCAGATGGAGTCAATGGAAAATCATAGCATGTTTGTAATTGTCAGGTCGTCTTTATCCTGGAAGTGTTTGGTACCAATAATCCTGGCTTGTTTTTTTCAAAATGGCTGCCTGAGGCATTCACGCTGGTGGGACTTTACTCTTTCACGACACTGAAGGACAGCTCAGGCATGAGAACTCTGAAGAACTTGTCCCGTTGTGTGAGAGTTATAATTCTTCAGAGATGGGTGGAAAATATTTGATGCCAATGTGAGAGCGTAAGGGTCTCCCCATATTTTATTAATGCTTTGGTCTAAAAAATAGATGCTGAGCCAGGTCCTTGGCTGGGGAAGTTGTCGCTGTGGCCAGAGGACACCAGCTGAGGATCCAACCCACTGTACCCTCTCTGGAAATGAAACACACCTCTGAGGGTTCATCTACACTGCCATAAAAGACCCGTGGCACTGAGTCTCAGAGCCCGGGTCATCTGGCTCAGGTGGAGGGGCTATAAAATTGCAGTGTAGACATCCAGGTTCATGCTGGAGCCCGGGCTTTGAGACTCTCCCGCTGCATGGGGTCTCAGAGCCCAGGCTCCAGCCCAAGCCAGAGTGTCTACGCTGCAATGTTATAGCTCTGCAGCCTGAGCCCTGCAAGCCTGAGGCAGCTGATCTGGGCCACCTTTGGCTGTGCCGCTGATCTTTCATTGCAGTGTAGATGTACCCAGTGAGGCCAGAATGGAATCGTCCTTTTCTTCCCAAAAGAAGCTGGGATTTTATAGCTTGGACAGATTAGAACCAGTCGGGAAATTGTTTTCCTGTCTCATGAAAATTTTTAGATTTCAAAAACATTTTTCCATCCTGAGTCAGGACAAAAAGTCAAAATCTGGAATTTTTTTGTGTGAACTGGGTGGAAGAAAAAGAAAAAAAAAGTCAGTTTGAGTCAAAGTTTTTTTTGTTTTGATCATTTGAAATGTTTTTAATTTCAACGATTTTTTGTTTATACTTTTATAAACTATAATTAGCGTAAATTTCTAAACAAAAAGTTGTTTTAAACTGGAAACTGGAATATTTCATTTAGAAAATGCCAAAACAAAATATTGCCACAATTTTGAAACTTTTTTCAAACATTTAAGTTTTAGTCTGACCTCCTCACAGTGCAGGCCACAGAACCTTGCCGCCCCCACCTCCGTAATAGACCGCTAACCTCTGGCTGAGTTACTGAAGTCCTCAAATCATGGTTTAAAGACTTCAAATTACAGAGAATCCACCATTTACACTAGTTTAAACCTGCAAGTGACCTGTGCCCCATGTTGCAGAGAAAGCGAAAAACCCCCAAGGTCTGTGCCAATCTGACCTGGGGGACAATTCCTTCCCAACCCAAAATATGGCCATCAATTAGACCCTGAGCATGTGGGCAAGATCAGCCAGCCAGAGACCTGGGAATTAATTCTCTGTAGTAACTTGGAGCCCTCCCCAACCGGTGTCCCATCTCCAGCTGTTGGGCATATCTGCTGGTAGCGGTCGCTACAGCCTATTGTAGGCTGTCTCATCATACCATCTCCTCCATAAACTTATCAGGCACAGTTTTGAAGCTAGTCAGGTATTTTGCCCCCACTGCTCCCTGTTCTTTACAGCCAGAACAGCTAGAAACTTTTTTTTTGTTTTTAAAGTGAAAGCTATGGCTTGCTCTACACTACAGAGTTAGGTCGACATAAGGCAGTTTATCTTGACCTAACTACATCAGTGTCTGCACAACAGCCTTGTCCCACCAATGTAAGTGCCCTACTATGCTGACATAACAACGCCACCTTCACGAGAGGCATAGGACTTATGTTGGTATAGTTAGGGCGATGCAATGTCTGTGTAGACACTTTTCAGAGTGGTAGCCATGTTAGTCTTGTGATAGACCCAGGCCAGTTGGGAACAGCAGAGTAGAAGGCAGATATACTGGCCACTGGATAAGCAGTTTTCTGTTCCCTGACTGACCAGAGCAGAGGCTGCTCCAGGCTAATGAGAACACCTGACTCCAATTAACTTGCAAAGAGTCAGGTGAGGCTGTTAGGCACCTGACTCTAAGGCCCCTCTGATGCTATAAAAGGCTCATTCCAGTCAGGCCAAAGACAGTCAGAGGAGAGGAAGCATGGCTGAAGGGCTCGGTAATGAAGACACCCTGAAACCACTGGAAAGGGAGTCCTAAGGTAAGGATGAAGAAGGTGTTGAGAGCGAAGCGGGAGAGCTGTGGGGAAGTGGCCCAGGGAAATGTAGTAACTCTGGCAGTGAAAGGTCGGCTGCCAACAGCTGCTGCCAGTAGAGTCCCTTGGCCAGAACCCAGAGTAGAGAGTGGGCCTGGGTCCCTGTCGCCCCCAACCCACCACTACAGAAACACCTCCTGGGAGGGGAAGGCGAGCCCCTGTTGGGACTGGAGACTCAACTGTTCTTGAATAAACCCATAGGGACAACAGAGACTGTGGGAGTTGTCTCACCAACCTCCTTGCTGGCTTCTGATGAAAAGGGCTCAGTAGACTGTACCCTGGCCCTAGAGAGAGAAGAGCTATGTGGAGGGTCGCAGTGAGTCTCTGAAGCTAGCGTAAACCGCCTGGAATTGTGGGACCCACCAGGACAAGGTTGGAGCTATGCCACAGTCTGTAGTAGCAAAAACAACGAGTCCTTCTATATGCAAAAGAATAAATGGACACAAATCTGACATCAGGAATCATAACATTAAAAAAACCAGTAGGAGAGCACTTCAATCTCCCTGTTCACTCAAAAACAGACCTAAAAGTCTGTTATTCAGTTATTCAACAACAAAAACAGAATCCAACGTGAAGCTGCAAAACCAGAATACCATCAGATTAGGCCTGAATAAAGACTGAGAGTGTTTGGGTCATTACATAACAAACTCAATTTCCCCAATACTAATTTCTCCCTGCTGTTACTCACACCTTCTGGTCAACTGTCTGTAATGGGCCACTCCAAGAGTTATTTTTCCTCCCTTGGTATCCTGCTGTTAATTGATTTCTCGTTAGACTGACCTCAGACTTGGTAAAGCAACCCCCATCCTTTCATGTATTTATACTGCTCCTGTATTTTTCACTTCATGCATCTGATGAAGTGGGCTATAGCCCATGAAAGCTTATGCCCAAATACATTTGTTAGTCTGTAAGGTGCCACAAGGGCTCCTCCTTGTTTTTGGGTAGACACTGTATTCCTTATATTGGCTGTTGGCTGGCTTGTCAGTTTCACGGTTCTGCTGGAGCCATACAGCTGACATACTGCTGCCCCCTGGGGTCCTGGCTCCCTGCTCCCCACTAGGAGCATGCGAGGCAACAGGACTCTGGGTGCTGATTTACCCACGAGAGGCAAGAAGTCCCTGGTGGTGTTATGCTTATAAGAAGCACACAGAATCTTTTTAACGGGGATAAGGCAATAAGCCATGTTTATTGAGAGTACAATTTAAGCACTGAAATCAGCATATGCTTCCATCTACCCACCCCAAAAGGTTCTGCAGCTGGATCTTATAGTTACCAGTCCTTAGTATTGCTCGGTCAGATCCGAAACTGCACATGAGGGAGGGGAGCTGGGTCTCTGGCAAATGCGTTGGAAGCTCTGATGTTGCTGCAGAACGAACCCAAAGTCCCATGGCAATACACCCTTCTCTTATAGTATTAAGTTCCCATACAAATCTCTGGACCTTGCTGTGTTACACCGGAGCTGTTCAAGGTTGCTCCAGTCAGCATTATTTGGGTTGTTACTGGGAATTATCCACAGCTGTTTCTTATCTCGTCCCTCTGGCTCCACTCTTTATCTTGTCCTAGGGTGTCTGCCTTTGCTTTGGGGTCATCAATCTGCCATCCGGGTGAAAGTTGGAGCCTCTCACCTCCTCCACTCCCTTCTTGACCATCTGGCCTAGCTGGCTGTCCTATCTCAGTTAATTTCCCACACATCCTTCACTTACACCAAACGGTAAATAAGGCAATTACAGCCATAAAAGTTCTATCCTTCTAAAAACAGTCATTATCAATCTGTAAAGAATAAACTCAGAACAATTTCTTTCGACTAATTCAAGGCTACAAATTCCTTCTTACTAATTCAAAGCTAGCAAAAGGAATATAAAGTAAAATGGAGTACAATTTTACTTGAGACAATTTCTTTTCATTAGGCTTTTGGCCTACAAAGGCTGCCCCCACTCTGCACTTCTGGCTGGGAGTAGACTCCCAGGGTTGGACGAGGGGGAGAGCTGCAAGGAGTTGAAAGCCTTGGCTCTCAGCTCCCTACGCTTCCCCTCTTCAGTTAGTGGAAGTGCTCCTGGCGAGGACGCGCCCCTCCGACAGAGGAGGGTAGTGTGGACATCAGCCACCTGACATAGTTCAACTTAAGACTGCAGTGCAGACATGCCCTGAGATTCTGGAGGACAAAATCGTAGCTTGCAATAGATGCTGGAACAGCATAATTATTGCTGTTATTGGCTGTTTCTGAGCCCTGCCTAGTGTCACAAAATGGTGTCACTGTCAGCAAGATGGCTGCCCGTCTCCAGCATGTCAGCTCAGAATTGGAAGACTTGATTCTGCTCTCACTTAAATTACTTTTCAACTAATGTAAATCCACTGACGTCAATGGATTTGCTTCTGATTTGCACCCGCCTCAAGCAGGAGCAAAATCAGACCAGGTCATTCATCTTATAAGGGAAACACATTTCACGGTTTATTAATCATGACCAGTGCTTCTTATTTTTTGAATTTCTCTACTTCTGGCCTGAGGAAAGTGGATACCAATTTCCTTTATGTTATTCCAGGAGATAACAGAGTTGGTTTTAAACTTCATTATGGTGTGTGAGGGAAGAAAATAAAATCAGATAATAAAATTAAATATTGGTTATTCAGGTTACAGAATAAGGTGGTAAAAAGTTTGAAGGGTCCCAGGTAAAAGTGAATTTTCTTCTGCAGCTAGCATTAAAAAAAGCAGCAAGCAAATAGGAGCAGTAAATCAGTTTAATTAATGTTTAGGCAAGGTAAGTGTTAAGGGATGATGGTCTTGTGGTTAAGGCGCTGGACTGGGATGTAGGGAATATGGGTTGTAGGCTTGTCTCTGTTACATGCTTTTTATATGACCTTGGGCTAGTCAATTACAGTGGGGTTTTCCAAGTAGCTTAATAGAATTTGGGCACCTGATTATGTTGTATTTCAGTGGGAGTGGGTGTCTAACTCCCGTAGCTCTTTTAAATATCCCAGCCCGAAATGCTCTGGAACAGGTGCAGAGAAGGGCTGCTAGGATGATCGGGGGAATGGAGAGCCTGCTTTATGAAAGGAGACTTGTTTAGCTTAGCAAAATGCAGGCTGAGAGGGGATCTCGTTGCTCTCTATAAATACAACGGGGAGCGGGAAGAGCCATTGAAGTTAAAGGACGATGCTGACATGAGAACACCTGGGGATAAACTGGCCAGGAATTAAGTTGGGCTGGAAATGAGAAGGTGGTTTGTAATCAGAGGGGTGAAGTTCTGGAACAGCCTCATATTTATGGATTCCAAGGCCAGAAGGGACCATTGTGATCATCTAGTCTGACCTCCTGTATAACATAGGCCAGAGAATGTCCCCAAAACAATTCCTAGAGCAGAGCTTTTAGAAAAAACATCCAATTTTGATTTAAAAATTGTCAGTGATGGAGAATCCACCATGACCCTTGGTAAATGGTTAATTACCCTCACTGTTAAAAATGTAGGCCTTATTTCCAGCTTCAGCTTCCAGCCATTGGATTGTTTTACACCCGTCTCTGCTAGATTGAAGAGCCCATTATTAAATGTTTGTTCCCCATGAAGATACTTATCAAGACTAATCAAGTCACCCCTTAACCTTCTCTTTGTTAAGCTACTCCCAAAAAGGAGTAGTGAGGGCAAGAAACCTAACTGGTTTTCAGATGGGGCTTGATCAGTTTATGACTGAGATTATAGGATGAGGTTGCCTGTAATAGCGCAGCACTGTATTCAATGACCCACGAGGCCCCTTCCAGTCCTATGTCCTATATTCCTCTGTGCTTTAGCTCCCTAGCTGTTAAATGAGGTTAATAACTCTGTGTTTTCTGTTTATAATGCAAGCTCTTCAGGGCAGGGACTGTCTCTTATGGCATCTTTGTACAGAGCCTTGCACTGTGGGAACCTGCGCTCAGTTGGTGCTTAGACAACATCATGATACAGATAATAACGAACAACCCCACACAGACAGTACTCCCGTCATGCTCCTGCAACCCTGTTGAGGTCAAAGAGGTAATATCAGGTGTAAGTCTGGCACAAGCTGGCTTAAATGACTGTCAAGAACTCTCTAAGTTTGCCCACATAGAGATGTCGGGCCACTAGCTAAAGACTAACCCCAGTAGAGCCACCATTTTTTTCTGGTCTCCTGGTCACCTAAAACAGCTTCACTCTGATGGTAACATTTAACACTTGTAGTGCATGACCCCAGTCATCTGAGGATCTGAAAGTATTTAATAATGACTAACACATTTCCCCACTACTCCTACCACGTGAAATGTTATCCTGTGACGGAGTGTACCCCTGTGGCCACACCCTATATGCTATTGTAA
Source organism: Chelonoidis abingdonii (assembly GCF_003597395.2). Taxonomy (NCBI): domain Eukaryota; kingdom Metazoa; phylum Chordata; order Testudines; family Testudinidae; genus Chelonoidis; species Chelonoidis abingdonii. Next base: position 6,587,940 of record NC_133770.1, read on the forward strand.
TAATTTTTGTACAAGTCATGTCTTATAAAGTCTCATTTGTAAACTTATAATTTGCTGGTGAGTAATGTCATGCCTGACTAACCTAAACTAACCTAATTGCCTTCTATGACGAGATAACTGGGTCTGTGGATGAGGGAAAAGCAATGGATGTGTTATTCCTTGACTTTAGCAAAGCTTTTGATATGGTCTCACACAGTATTCTTGCCAGCAAGTTAGAGTATGGGCTGGATGATTGGAGTATAAGATGGATAGAAAGCTGGCTAGATCGTAGGGCTCAACGGGTAGTGATCAACGGCTCCGTGTCTAGTTGGCTGCTGGTTTCAAGTGGAGTGCCCTAAGGATCGGTCTTGGGGTTGGTTTTGTTCAATATCTTCATTAATGATCTGGAGGATGGCGTGGACTGCACTCTCACCAAGTTTGCAGACAACACTAAACTGGGAGGAGTGGTAGATACGCTGGAGGGTAGGGACAGGATACAGAGGGACCTAGACAAATTAGAGGACTGGGCCAAAAGAAACCTGATGAGGTTCAACAAGGACAGGTGCAGAGTCCTGCACTTAGGATGGAAGAATCCCATGCCCTGCTACAGACTAGGGACCGAATAGGAAAGAAACAGTTCTGCAGAAAAGGACCTAAAGGGGGTACAGTGGACAAGAAAGCTGGATATGAGTCCAGTGTGCCTATTGTTGCCAAGAAGGCTAACGGCATTTTTGGGCTTGTTAAGTAGGGGCCTTGCCAGCAGATCGGAGTGGATGTTTGATCATTCCCCTCTACTAGGCATTTTGGTGAGCCTCAATCTGGAGTACTGTGTCACAGTTTGTGGCCCCACAACTAGCAAAGAGATGTGGAAAAATTGGAAAGAATTCTCAAGTGGAAAGCACAAAAATGATTAGGGAGCTGAGAGCACATTGACCTTGTGAGGAGAGGCTGAGGTTAACTGGGATTGTTTAGTCTGCAGAAGGAGAGAATGAGAGGGGGATTTTGATTAGCTGCTTTCCAACTACCTGAGAAGGTGTTCCAAAAGAGGATATGGACTAGACTGTTCTCAGTGGTAGAGCAGATGACAGGAACAAGTTCTGGCAGTGGGGAAGGATTACGTTGGATATTAGGAAAAACTTCACTCAACGTGGTGAAGCCACTGGAATGGGTCCTGAGGGGAGGTGGTGGAATCTCTTTCCTTAGAGGTTTTTAAGGTCAGGCTTGACAAAACCCTGGCTGGGATGATTTAGTTGGGAATTGGTCCTGCTTTGAGCAGGGGGTTGGACTAGATACCTCCTGAGGTCCCTTCCAACCCTGATATTCTATGGTTCTATGAATGTCCTGATAAGATATGTGAGGCAACACAGTATGTGAAGTTATAAGATTTCCCTATATAATGTCTTAACATATGTTCCAAATCACAGTCATGCCCAAGCAGAAGTTGGCAAACAGGTCTGTCCTAAATGAAGGAATGTGTGCTCAGCTTAATTTGCTTTTAAGCAGTAAACAGTCATCAAGCACAAAGAGAAACGAAAGAAACTGAAACGGGTGAGGAAAAAGCAGCAGGGAACATCCTTCCCCATAGACTCTTTGTCTCCTGAACCTCAGCAGAAAAGTTTCTGAAGGGGGAAACTGACACTATGAAAAGGAGGGACAAACCCCCCTAGGCACTACCCACCTCTCTCTACCCATTGATTCACTGCATCCGAAGGGACAAAATAAGCATTTGTTGGATTGGAGAAGAGGTCCAGAAGCAAGAAGTTTGGTCAGTAAGACTGCTGAAAAACATGTGGTGAGTAAACTTTGCTTTGATTTTAACCTAGTTTGTTATAAAAGGCAGCTAGTGCCTAATTTATTTGTTTTTATTGTAACCATTTGTGACTTTTATGCCTCATTACTTGTAGTCATGTAAAATCTCTTTGTAGTTAAACTTGTTTTGTTGCTTTAGCTAATCCACTGTGCTTAAATTGAAGTATCTGGCAAACTCCATTTGGGGTGTATTTCTAGTTAAAGAAATAACAGGCTTTATATAAACTTGTATTGTCCAGGAGAGAGCTGGACATACATTGTTGGGGGGAATCTAAGACTGGGAGTGTGCTGGGGTCGCCCTGCCGTATAACCCAGGCTGGTGAGAGCCAGAGTGTAACCCAAGTGTGGCTGGCAGGCTGCAGTTACACACAGATGCTCAGGGTATGGCTTGACTGCTGGAAAGCTGTTTGTGAGTGGCCCAGGTGGGAGCTCATCAGCAAGGCATTGTAAGGCACCCAGGATTGCAGGGCAAGGGTGGCAAAGCAGGTCACTAGTCTAGATTGTACCTGGGTATGTTATAGATTCATATATTCGTAGACTCTAGGACTGGAAGGGACCTCGAGAGGTCATCGAGTCCAGTCCCCTGCCCTCATGGCAGGACCAAATACTGTCTAGACCATCCCCATCCCCGATAGACCATTTATCTAAACCTACTCTTAAATAATCTCCAGAGATGGATACACCAACCTCCCTTAGGCATTTTATCCAGTGTTAACCATCCTGACAGTTAGAACTTTTTTCCTAATATCAACCTAAATCTCCCTTGCTGCAGTTTTAAGCCACATTGCTTCTTCTCTATCATTAGAGGCTAGATGAACCAATTTCTCCCCCTCCTCATGACAACCCTTTAGATACCTGAAAAGCTATCAGTCCCCTCCAGTCTGCTCTTTTCCAAACTAAACCACCCAATTCTTTCAAGCCTCCTTCATAGGTCATGTTTCCAGACCTTTAATCTTCTTGTTGCTCTTCTCTGGACCCCCTCCAAATTTCTACACATCTTTCCTCGAAATGCAGTGCCCAGAACTGGACACAATACTCCAGTTGAGGCCTAATATCGCAGAGTAGAGCGAAGAATGACTCTCCGTGTCGTTGTTAACAACACACCTGTTAATGCCATCCCAGAATCAACTTTTCCTTTTTTTGCAACAGTATCACACTGGTTGAACTCATATTTTAGCTGTGGTCCACTATGACCCCTAGATCTCTTTCGCCATACTGCTCCTAGACAGTCTCTTCCGCATTCTGACTGGTGTGAAACTGATTGTTCGCTTCCTAAGTGGAGCACTTTTGCCATTTGTCTTTATTGAACTTCATCAGTTTACCTCAGAACCATTTCTCCAATTTGTCCAGATCATTTGAATTTTTGACCCTGTCCCCAAAAGCAGTTGCAATCCCTCCAGTGATTCGCGCAAACTTAATAAAGCGTACTTTCTATGCCAACTTCTAAGTCGTTGAATGAAGATATTGAATGAGCCGTCCAAAAACAGGACCCTCGCAAGAACCCCCACTGTTATAACCCTTTCCAAGCAGATGGGAGCCATTAATAAACCACTCCTTCTGAGTAAACGGTTTTTCAGCCAGTTTATGCACCCACCTTTATAGTAGCCCCATCTAAATTGTCATTTCCTAGTTTATCGATAAGGAATATCATGCGAGACCCGATCAAATGCCTTACTAAAGTCCTAGGTATACAACAATCCACCGCTTCTCCCTTATCCACAAAGTTCGTATCCTATCAAAGAGCCGATAGATTGGTTTGACAAGATTTGTCTTACAAATCCATCTGCTATTCCCTATCACCTTACACTCCAAGTGTTTGCAGATGATTTTTCTTTAAATTACTTGCCTCCATTATCTTCCCTGGCACAGAAGTTTAAACTAAACTGTCTGTAGTTTCCTGGGTGTTTTTATTCCCTTTTATAGAATGGGCACTAAGATTGCCTTTCCCGTCCTTCTGGAGTCTCTCCCGTCTCCCAATGACTTCCAAAAGATAATAGCTAGAGGCTGAGAATACCTCCTCTATTAACTCCTTGAGTATTCTGATGCACTCATCAGGCCTGTGACTTTCAAAGGCAATCTAGCTTTTCTAAAGTGAATTTTTAACTTGCTCTTTTTATGTTATCTCTAAACACCTACCCCGTCCCATAAGCATTCACTATCGTTAGTCATATCCTTCAGACTTCCTCCAGTGAAGACCGAAACAAAGTCAATAACATCTCTGCCGTTTCCAAGTTTCTTTACTGTTCCCCTCCTCAAACTGAGCAGTGGCATACTTTTCCTTGGTCTTCCTCTGCTTCAATGTATTGATAAAAAGTCTTATTGTTTCCCCTTTATCCCATACTAGTTTTGGAGCTCATTTTGTGCCTTGCCTTTCTAAATCTTGCCCTGCATCCCTGTGTTGTTTGCCTATATTCATCCTTTGTAGTCTGACCT
>NC_133770.1:6593299-6622622 GCF_003597395.2 Chelonoidis abingdonii
TGTCCCCGTCGAACCTAGTTTAAAGCCCTCCTCACTAGGTTAGCCAGTCTGTGTGCAAATTGGGTCTTTCCCCTCCTCGAAAGGTGAACACTATCTCTGCCTAGCAGTCCTTCCTCGAATAGCATCCCATGGTCGAGGAAGCCAAAGCCCTCCTGGCGACACCATCTTCGCAGCCAGACATTCACCTCATGTCACATACCCCCAGTGAAATGCAGAGAAGTTAGCAACATGCCCCAGGCCACACTGCAGCCAGCATCTGGAGTCGACAGACCTGGGCTCACAGGGCTACCATGCTAAAAAGAGCTGTGTGGTCAATGTGTTTAAGTCGTGGCTCAGGGTCTGAAGCCCACCTCTTCCCTAGGCTTCAGAGCCTGAGCTCCAGCGGGAGCCGCAACATCCGCAAAACTCTTTTTAGTGCAAGTCTGAGTCCAGGGACCCAGGCTTGGACGCTTGCTTGTGTAGATGTACCTACAGGGAGCCACTATCTGAGGTGCAAATAAAATCCAGGCATCCTGTCGCCTTAGACTCTGCGTCACCTTCTAGGCTTCCTGTTTCAACATCTTTCAAACCAGACTCTGCAGTGCATTTAAACCCCCACACCCTGCATGCCATTCCCTCTCGGTCTCTCACTCACACACCAAATGCAAAATGAGCCATAATTACCTTCCATAAATATCACAGCTCTGCTAATTTATGCCTCATGCCTCATTGGCCTAGGGAAATCTTTTCCTACTTGACTGTGGTCCAGACAAAACCCCACCAGGTCCTAAGCAATGATCTAAGGCCTGTTTCCCCTGCTGTTTACAATTACCCAGAGCTCTAATGCAATCAGCATGTCAATCACCTCCCGCTGGCTTTCATTTATTTATTTCAGCATCCTCTTCCTCCTTGCCTTTTATATTTCATGGAAGAGCAAAGGATTTCAGAGCTAGTTACACTGCAATGAGTGCAGACCTCACCCAAGTATGCCCACGAGAGATGCTATTACAAACAAACAAACAAGCAGTCTGCTGTCATTGATGTGACACGGTTCTTTGCTGTTGCGTAACCCTTACGAGCCAGTGCTTAGCACGTGGACGCTAGATGCTGGCTGGCTTCTCGAGAGGGGCTGGGAGTTGATGCTAGGATGGCAATGAGGCACAGGCACTGACTTTTGTTTTTGCCAGTGGAGGCTTTAGAAGAAGTTTATGTGTTTTGGGAGGGCTCTGCCAGTTTTGGGTGGAGTCTGTTTTCAGCACATTTTTACACTTCTTCCATATTCTAGTTATTGAATGTGTGTATCATTGATATCTTATCAATCTGATTGTTATAAAGCAGTGTGACAGTCTATGCCCCTAGGGTCAAGGCAGAATGGCCTAGTGGCCAGAGTCTATAGGGCCACCCTTCGGTGCGGGGCAGCGTGGCCTAGCAGCCAGAGTCTATAAAGTTGGGGCACTCACTAAGGGGTGTGGTGGGCCTGATGGGGGGGTCCATGCCCACCCAACTCCACCAGGCCCCAACCCAGGGCCCTAACAGTGGCATAGCAGCTTGCCACTGATGCAGCTGGGTGGTCCTACCAAAACATGCTGAGGTTTCCCCAAGTGGTAGGTACAACTCCATCAACCTCCCTGGGTCACTTCCTACCAGTGTCTGTGTTGGGGTCTCCCATGAGATGTTGGGGCCTCCATGGTCAGTGGGGCCGGTTGCCTCCAATGGCTCCTCCAGTTGCTGGGGTGCAGGCGGGTCCAGGGCGGCTCTGATTCCCAGGCCAGTCAGAGGCTGTGGCTAGCCCTCTGCAGGAATTTCCCAGACAGGTCCTTCCCCTGCAGCTTCTAGCCCAGAATGAGCTGGGCTTCCTCCCTTTGTACTGCTAGAACATTTGGAGCATGCCCAGTCCTGCCGGGGAGGTGGGTCTTCCACTGTCAATAATATTCAAGCAGTAATGAACAACATCATTATATGATAATGAATTAACATCATCGCACTCACCTATAAGCTGTCTTCACTAATGTCCCTGGTTAGATACATTACATCTCACTGTAGCTTTCTGGATGTCAGCAACACTGTGCTCAGAATTCGATTTACTATGGGCCAGTGGCGCCGTGGCTCTGGGCTTACACACTGAAGGGGCCCCGGTGCCTGGCCCCTGGCCCCTCCGCTCCACCTGCGCTCTGCCCCGAGGCCCCGCCCTTGCTCAGCCTCTTACCCCAAGGCCCCGCCCACTGCTTGCTCCTCTCCACCACATGGTCCTCCCCGTGTGAGCAGCAGGTGGGGCATCAGGGGGAAGAAGCTGAGCAGGGGTGTGGCCTCAGAGCAGGTGGAGCAGAGGGTGGGACCACAGGCCAGGCACCAGGGCCCAGGAAATACTAATGCAGGCCGGTGGGTGCTGAGCACTCCCTCTTTGGTGCCTATGCAACAAGGGATGGTTTCTGGCAACAGGGAGATGGGATTCTTGCTTGGAGCAAGTCCTGATTCACCTTGATCCTGTCCCCTGTTGCCAGAATCCATGAAGCCTAGGCCTCCACCAGACTCTAGTAATCTGCATCTCTGTTGCTGGTCTCTCAGCCCATCTATCAGGCCAAGAAATTGCAGAGGGAAGAGGCCTAGTTTGAAGAACATATCCAAGGGGAGAAAGAAAGGGTCTGATGTGGAGTTAGGGGAGGGCATCTGCCTGGGGGTTGGAGTTTCAGATGGGGGCTCTTTTCAGGGAGGGCTGGGGGAGCAGGGAGAAGGGACTTGTTCTATATCAGGGGAGGTAGAAGGAAGATCCAGTGGTTTGGATATTAGCCAGAAACCTGGGTTCAATTCCCTGCTCTGCCACAGACTTCCTGTGTTACCTTGGGCAAGTCCATTTGATCTCTCTGTGCCTCAGTTTTCCACCTATACACTGCGGTGAATAGCACTTCCCTGCCTCACAGGGGTGTTGTGCAGATAAATATGTAAAAGCTGATGTGTTGCTCAGATACTGTGGTAATGGCTAGATAATTCCCTTAGACAGGCAGAAGGTGTGACTCCTGCTTAGGCAGGGGTGAGGCTGATGGAAAGATTGAAATGTGTAGCAGATGTAGCCAATGCTTTATCATCACTGACAGAAAGAGTGTAAACCCTTGCCATGCTCAAAGCAGCATGCAATCTGGGGCTCTCTTGCTGATGACCGATACGCACCCCACAGCAGCTACCAGCTTCTTCTCCTATCTATGGCCACGTCCCTTTGGGACAGACATGGCCACACTTGTAGCATATTTAGGTCTGTGTTGGAATTACAAGCTAGTACTTTAAGAAGATGGAGTAGGTGTGGGGGGGAGGAGGGGCTCTGGGTCCTGCTTTCAGGCTAAATGACTCTGTAGCATTTAGTGTAGTGTGTGAGCAGAGTCAATCTGGAAAAAGCCATCGTAAAGCAAGGGTGAGTTAGTCCTCACTGCCTTAGGGAGCAGTCTGTTTCCTCTTTCTCTGCTTTTGGGGTCTCATGTGCTAGGGTTCTGGATTCTAAGAAATAAAGTTGTGTTGTTTTGCAACTTTACAGCAAGAGTATTTGTCTTTATCTAATTTCTCTGTGTATGCTGTGAACATAATGATGCTGATGTTTTCATAAGCCCCTACCTGGCTTGCTGCAATGCACTCTTTACAAGGAAGGGAGAAGCGCCTCGTTCTGTATCCAGGGATGAGGAGGTAGAAGCTCTATTTGGTACAATGTGCAGAAACTCCTCCACAGGTGACACATCACTCAAGTTTGCCAGTTGCTATGCTGGCTCTATGTGGAATACCAGCTTAAAGTATTAATTCACCTTCAGCGCTTTATGTCAGGGGCCACCTCTTCTTCCACAATGAAGACTTATTTTTTTTAACAGGAAGCAGGTTTAAAACAAACAAAAGAAGGATTTTTTCACACAACGCACAGTCAACCTGTGGAACTCTTTGCCAGAGGATGTTGTGAAAGCCAAGACTATAATAGGCTTCAGAAAAGAACTAGATAAGGTCATGGAGGATAGGTCCATAATGGCTATTAGCCAGGATGGGCTGAGATGGTGTCCCCAGCCTCTGTTTACCAGAAGCTGGGAATGGGCGACAGTGGATGGATCACTTGATGATTATCTGTTCTGTTCATTCCCTCTGGGGCACCTGGCATTGGCCACTGTCAGAAGACAGGATACTGGGCTAGATGGACCTTTGGTCTGACCCAGTATGGCTGTTCTTATGACCTAGTGCAATGCCCACATTCCATAGGTAGAATGGAACTCATGAGAACAATGGGGGACAGGCAGATGGGGGACAGGACTCATGAGAACAATGGATGAAGCTCCTACAACTATTGCACTCGCTTCCACAGGAGTTAGGAGTGACCATGGTTGTTACTGGCTTCCGGGTGCAAGATGAGCCCTATCTCTGCTACAGCTTTCCCAGAGCAACAGCAACTAGGTTAATAATAATTTTCCCCTCTCCAAAACTCCCCAAGAGCCAACCAAATCATGGAAAGTGGGGATGAGAACAAAGGCTCGCTGGTACTAGATGAACTGGAGGTATATCTGATAAGCAAAGAACATGAGAAGGAACAGGAAGAAGACACGTTCTCTACCTTCATCCCCACAGTCTAACTCACAGAGGAAGTGTATGCTCAGTACTCTAGGGTTAACACTCCTGAACCTTTATTCCACGTACTGATAGAAGAGGCAAATGTTGCTTGGCTGCTAAAGACACTGAGAAAAGCAGAGGTAACTGCTGCCTGTCTCCCACCTATACTCTAGGCTGCAATGTGAACTGACTCTTGGTTGGCCACCTCCATGTCGGTAGATTCCATATTTGCAGCCCCTTAGCAGATCCCATAAGGACCACCATATGAGACAGTTTCCCCTGTTGGCAGATGTATTCCTGGCAGAATTCTGCACCAAAAAATTAAAAATGATGTGCCAAAAAGTTAAAAATTCTGTACACAATATTTTAAAATTCTGCAAAATTCTACATATTTGTCAAAATAGCACAATATTGTCATGCCAGTTTAAATAATTTTGGTAATTTATTTCAAAATACCTGTCAGCAATATGTCTGTAAAAATACAGACAAAAAAAATTCAGGAATTTTTTTTTTTTTTTTACAAATAGATTCTTTACTAGGCATATTAAAACAGAACTTTGAGTAATTCATTTAAACTACATTACAGAAATGTATTTTGTGCACCTCTCAGAAGCAGTGCAAGCCTGGGGGAGTTGGGGTAACGGAGGAGCTGAGGGAGAGGGAAGGAGCCTGGGAGTGACCCAGGAGGGTTGTTGGGTGTGGCTGGGAGAAGTATGGAACAGTATTTTTTTTGGTGGGAAGGGATTGTTAAGGAGTTGGGGAGCGTCCCCCATGCAGACTGTGACTGACTCCGAGTTTCTCCCATTCAGTCAGGCACATCTGCCCCTCTTCCCCATGTGGTCTTGCAGCCCCCTACCCCTGGTCCTCATGTGGCCCTGCAGCACCCCTCCCATTCAGCTCCCAGCTCAGTGCTGTCATCGCACTAGCTGCTGAGCTTACACCCTTGTCTGTCCACCCACTAGCCCTTTTGAACCCCAGCCTGTGACCTCCCAGCAGCACCATGTCCACACTGCCTGTCCTAACCGGACTTCATCAGCAGGGTGCTGTGATGATCACAGCCAGCTGCTGACTGTCCTTGCACCACAGTGACCTCTGCTGTGTGAAAGGCAGAACTGCAGCACTTCTTGGGCAGAATGTGTTTTCTGTGGAAAAAAATTCCACACTGGACATGAATTCTGCGCATGCGCAATGGTGCAGAATTCCCCCAGGAGTACATATTGCTCTGAGATAGCCTCCCCTGTCAGACCCTCGCTCTGTGGGGTGAATGCCCACTGTGACATACGCATTTCCTATGTGAGGCCTCCACCCCTTGAGGTGTGCAGTCCCCTCTGTCACAACCAGCCTTCTGACTTGTGCTTCCCCAACTCGATACCTGCTTCCTCCCAGTTTTCAGAGCAGAAGGCTTTGGTTCTCCGTTGCCATGTTTTGGGTGCTCCAGGCAGTTGGTTCTCCCCCTTTTGAGCTGGTGTGACTCCCTGGACGTGTGAGGCGAATCAGGTACTGTATTCATGAAGGGACGACTGTCGCAGATGATGGGAGAACCAGACCCTGTGTTGCGTCTGAGATGTCTAATGTGCTGCGCCTCAGGGACTGCTCTGGCCTTCCTATTATAATAGATGTGCAGCCAGACTCTCCTCTTGTTTCGTTACTGAGAGAAGCAGGTTGAATCCCCTCCTAGGACCCTGGGGAGACCTGCAGGGGTGGCAGCCTCTAGCAAGTTCCTCCTCTTTCCTATATCTTGACTCAGATAGTTTTTAACTGCAGTTGGTGCCTTTGAGGGGATTTCTGACACACACTGTGTATCTGACTGTATTCTCAAGAGGAGCAATCAAAACCATTCCCTTGAATTTCAACAGGCAATTTGTCTGCCTCCAGCTTCTGTTGTACAAGAGCTGCCAATACAGCGAGAGGATGAGAAAGCCCAGGCCCTATCAAGGGTGAAATACACCCAGCGTATGTGGTGGTGAGTGCATGGGGACAGTTCCCTGTAATGGAGACCTGGACTTTAAATCTGGGTTTCAGGTCTCTCTAAGCTTTCTAAAAGAAAGTGATTGTGTTGAACTGAACAACCCAAGGTAGAAGCTTTGAAGTCTCTCAGACATGCTTTTCAGAACTGAGCCTGAGCTAATTTGCCTAAGAGGACCTGGGTGTTTTAAAGGTGGCTTAAAGGCACATTCATCTATCTGCATCCCCAGGCTTTGCCTCCAAGCTAGACCCTACCTTTTCATTTTTCCTTAATCTCGTCTGTAAAATATGCTCACTGTCTTTTCTTTTGAAAGCATCAATTCTGCCCAAGGTGCTGAGTTTTTCTTTGGGAAGATGTGTTGACTGCTAAGCAGATTTCATCCCCACTCCCTCTTCCTCAAACTATTTTTAATGGTAATATGTTTGTGCCTGTTGCTTGGAGTCACACTTCTGCAACCAGCCTTTCTTCAGCCAGTATAACCTCAGATAAATGTAGCCTCTCCGTGTGGAAAGTGAATTACACCAGTTAAATCGAAAAGAGTGCATTAAAACAACTTTTCAAACAAGAACACATTTTCCAAGTGTGCAGAAGGGATTTCGGGGCATTTCGAGACATTGTATGGTAGAGAACTAAGTGGCATGACTTTTTTTATTGCCATTTGAGAATAATACTTTCACGGTGTGTAGTTTAGCGCAGAGGAGTTGTAGGGTTGTAAAAGGATAGCAGGTTTTTTAAAAAAGATCTTTGGTTCAGGAATGTCATTTGTTCTGTACGGGTATTTAATTGCTCTTCGGTACTGTGAGCTCTTCAGCATATCTATTTATTAATAAAATGGAACGAGATCACCAGCACATCCTGGTGAAAGTAACTCCATGTAAATTACCGGCCCAATGTGAACTTGTTAAAAATTAGGATCTGCTAAGGAGGGGCTGTTCTTCTGTTGTTAATGATGTAAATTCTCTTTGTCATTTTAATTAAGACCAGTTGAATTAATCCTAATGAACTCGGCTGTTAATTTTCTTACTTGTTCCCAGATTTTTTATTCACTAGGAATGAACTCTACTAATTAAACGCACTGTGTAAGAGCAAGATATCATTATTATTCCAAACACAGTGTGGTATGTCAGAATCATCTAAATCAGTGGTTCTCCCTTTTTTCCATACCACGCTCCTCTGCGCTGTCCCTCTGAGTAGCCAGTAACCTGGCCTATGTTGCAGTAGTGGTATCTGAGCAATGCAGCGTTAAAAGCCAATGTAGAGAGCTGCACAAAGAAAGCCATTTGCAGGGCCCAAGAAGTTATTTTATTGGTCCTACCAAACCCAGAAAAATGCTGCATGGCCATCGACGGGTACTTTTGTCTGTTAATGGACTATTTCAAATAGAGAGAGGCATCTCTCTCTTGGAGAGCACTCCTGTAACCTGCAATGTTATGCAAAGCCCCCGTGATGTTCTTGGCTGCTAGGGTGGATTTTCTCCAGTGAGGAGTTGCTGCTTCTCCAGCTGGGCAAAGGCTTGATCTCTTTCATTCGAATTTCTGCCAGTTTTTGCTCATATTCAAACTGCAGGCTGTCCATCAGGGCTTACAGTTTCATTGCTTTTGCTGATGCTTTCTGACTCATGGTCACTGATCTTTAACCAACCAAACTCTCAATCTCAAATTTCAAATTTGATAGCGTGGGTTCTGACCCAAGTTTAATTGACCTGGTTCTGTCGGATCCTAGCACGGCTACGCCACTGTGACGATGAGGTCTGGCAGGACCCAACTGAGAGTGCCAATTCAGGACTAATTGCTCAACAGGGCAGTCACAGCCCAAGGCTGGGTTTTCCACCTCTAAGGCAAACCAAACCAGCCAGACAAAAAGGACTTCGATTTCACCCCACTGGCTAACCACAAGTCCACAGGCAATTCCTTAGACACTCCAGTCTCCCAGTATCACCACAGTGCCACCTGTCTTGGGATCAATGATTATGAAACCAACACTCAGTAAAAAAAAAAGGTTCTCTATCCCAAAGGACCAAGCCCAGACCCAGGTCAATATACACATCAGATCTTACCCAAAATCACGCCTGTTGCCAATCCTTTAGAATCTAAAACTAAAGTTTATTCATAAAAGGAAAAAGATAGAGATGAGAACTAGAATGGTTAAATGGAATCAATGACATACAGTATGGCAAAGTTCTTTGTTTCGGCTTGCAGCAGTGATGGAGTAAACTGCAGGTTCAAATCAAGTCTCTGGAACATCCCCACTGGATGGGTCATTCAGTCCTTTATGCAGAGCTTCAGTTTGTAGCCAAGTCCCTCCAGAGGTAAGAAGCAGGATTGAAGACCAGATGGAGATGAGGCATAGCCTTATATGGCTTTTCCAGGTGTAAGGACACTTCTTGGTTCTTACTGTGGAAAGTTACAGCAAAATGGAGTCTGCAGTCACATGGGCCAGTTTCTGCACACCCTGCTGAGTCACAAGGCGTATCTGCTCTCTAAATGGGTCAATTGTGTGCTGATGGTCCTTAATGGGCCATCAATCAGGCTAAGCAGAGCTAACACCCACGTGTCTGGATCTTTCCCAGTAACACAGCACAAGTTTGAAATATAGATAGTATACAGCCAATATTCATAACTTCAACTACAAAGTGATACAGACATACAGACAGCATAATCATAACCAGTAACCCGTAACCTGGTCTTAGACACCTTATATGACCCCCTTTACATAAGATCTGGTGCCACTACAGGACCTTGGTTGCAACCCATGTTCTATATGGTCCCAGTTTATATCAATAATGTCACACAGCCCCTTCTACTGAGGGCTTCTGTTGTCAAATGGTTTAATCCATTTGCAGACACACGGTCCTGTTGGACTCTTCCATGCAAATGGATCCCTGAGAGCAGACCTTCCCAAAAAATATCTTCCCTCTCTCCATCTATGACTAACTAGAAAACTAGACCTCAGCCTACCAGGCTCAGCCCTGGCTCCAGAGGCCCCTGTCGTTGTGACCTTCATGCTCAATTATTGCAGCTCATTAGATGTAGAAGTGGAGGTGCAACAGGTGCAAAATGCAGCAGCCCTTCAGCTAAGTAACTCAGGTCACCATGAGCACAGGCCTCTGTTCTTGTTCTTCGTGACCTCACCACTGAATGCAGAGTTGAATTCACAGTCTTAGTCTTGATAGTCAGAACCCGCCATGGCGTTGCTTGAGTTCCCTGAAAGCCACCTCTCCCTCTGTAACCTCCCATGACAGGTACATCCTACCAAGGCAAGGAAACTGCTCAGTAGCAAGGGGAGGCGAGTGTGGAAGGGGGACAGAACTGTCATGGGAGCCAGATATGAAGATGACCATGGGTCTTGCTGCATTCAGAGCTAAATGCAGAACAATTCTACTTTGCATCCTGCCGTAAGCTCTTCTCTCTCTCTTTCACTCTAAGACCTACTCAAAGTTTATGCTGACAAACAGGAAAGGAGGTGAGAGAATTTTTTGTTGCTTCTTTAAAATGTGGAGGTTGATCAGATCCTGTGGTGATGGGGGCCAGCTGGTACTGCGATAGAGATTCCTGCATAGATCTGATGCCCTGCAAGTGGAATCTGCTGGGGATTTATGCTTGGAGAGACAGCATGGCTCATTTCATGAGCTTGGTTACACGCTCTCTCAGATGCATCTCCAGTGTCGAGACATTCCTGCCAGCAGTTTCTGGTCCATTACTCTCTCCCTTTCGCTAGCTCATAGCTCATTTGGCTCACACTGTGGTTGCACCATGGGAACCTTCTCCAGGGCAATAATCTCTCCCTCATCTTTCTTTCATCCTCTTTCCATAACAGAAGCTAGTATTTTTTGGCTGGCTCATGATGAGTTCCCTCTCTTAATTAAACTTGCCAGTGTGAATAGCTGAGCCTCTATCATGTATTTTAATTAGACGTGTGCCAAGCTACAGGGGAAAATGAATTAGGGATGAGAGCTCCAGTAATTACCGACTAAGTTCACTACAAGAACTGGGGGAAGCCAGTTCTCTGGCGCTATTGGGTGCAGAAAATTATTTTCAGGGTGCAATGCTCCCCAGGTGGGACCTTGCTCTGTCAGTTTGTTCATTCATGCTAACAGAAGGTGAAGAAGTAGATTTAAAGAATAAATATGGTTTGGGTTTTCTGTATAGTAAACAGCTAACCAAATGCTGCATAAACTGTGAGGAATGGACCCACATGGCTCTGGTGATAGGTAATTGGGTGCTGGATATTTCACCCCTATCTGTAGGAACATAGAACTAGATGGGGCCCATTGAATCCATTCTGCTACTATTGCAGACAATTCCATCGTATAAATGCTGTTCATTGTCAAGCTCCATCTTATAGCTAGTTAGATTATTTATCCCCACAACATCTGTTGGGAGGCTGCTCCAGAACCTCACTCCTCTGGTGGCTAGAAACTGAATTCCAGACTAAATTTATTCATGGCCAGTGTATACCCTACTTTACGTAACCCATCTCCTTGGTATCTAGTGTCCCTCATGATCTTTAAGGTAGCTATCCTCCCAGCACCCCTGTGAGGTAGGGCATTGCTGCTATCCCCATTTCATAGGTGGGGAACTGAGGCACTGTGTTGCAAAGTGACTTGGTAATGTGGTAGGCTACAGAATTGAACTCAGTTCTCCTCAGGCTTTGGTTAGCATCCTACTCACTGGACATCCTACCACTAGACAGTCTGCTTGAAGAAGAACTAGGTTAGCAGTGACAGCATCGTAATCTAGCACCTTTTTGCTGGCCTGTGGGAAAGAAATGACTGGGTTTCAATCAGGTGCCTGGTGAACAGGAGTTGACGCCTAGAATACTCAAGGAACTGACTGAGGCCTTGTCTATGCTGGCAATTTACAGTGCTGCAACTTTCTCACTCAAGGGTGTGAAAAAAACACCCCCCTGAGCGCAGCAAGTTTTAGCGCTATAAAGCGCTAGTGTAGACGATGCCTCAGCGCTGGAAGCTACGCCCCTCGTAGAGGTGGGTTTTTTTAGAGCGCTGCACCGCAACCCCACAAGGCACGTTAAAGCGTTGCCACGGCAGCACTTTAGCATTGCCAGTGTAGACTAGCCCTGAGGAGATAGCTGAGCCATTAGTGATAATCTTCAAAAACTCATGGAAGACAGGAGAGATTCCAGAGGACTGGAAAAGGGCAAATCTAGTGCCCATCTATGAAAAGGGAAATAAGGACAACCCAGGGAATTATAGACCAGTCAGCTTAACTTCAATATCCTGGAAAGAAAATGGAGCAAATAATCAAGCAATCAATTTGCAAACACCTAGAAGATAATAAGGTGATAGGTAACAGTCAACATGCATTTGTCAAGAGCAAATCATGTCAAACCAACCTGATAGCTTTCTTTGCCAGGTAACAAGCCTTGTGGATAGAGAGAAAGAAGTAGATATGGTCTATCTTGACTTTAGTAAAGCTTTTGATACTGTCTTGCATGACAGTCTCATAAGCAAACTAGGGAAATATAGCCTAGATGGAGCTACTATAAGGTGGGTGCAAAGCTGGTTAGAAAACCATTCCCAGAGAGCAGTTATCAGTGGTTCACAGTCAAGCTGGAAGGGCACATTGAGTCGGGTCCTGCAGGGATCACTTCTGGGTTCCGTTCTGTTCAATATCTTCATCAGTGATTTAGATAATGGCATAGAGAGGACACTTATAAAGTTTGTGGATGATACCAAGCTGGGAGGGGTTGCAAGTGCTTTGGAGGATAGGATTAAAATTCAAAATGATCTGGACAAACTGGAGAACTGATCTGAAGTAAATTGGATGAAATTCAATAAGGACGAATGCAAAGTGTTCCACTTCGGAAGGAACAACAATTATGCACATACAAAATGGGAAACGACTGCCTAGGAAATAGTACTATGGAAAGGGATCTGGGGATCATAGTGGATCACAAGCGAAATATGAGTCACCAGTGTAACACTGCTGCAAAAAAAGCAAACCTCATTCTGGGCTGTATTAGCAGGATTGTTGTAAGCAAGACACAAGAAGTCATTCTGCTGCTCTGCTCCAGCTAATTAGGCCTGAACTGGAGTATTGTCCAGTTCGGGTGCCACTTTCAGGAAAAGATGTGACAATTGGAGAAAGTCCAGAGAGAGCAACAAAAATGATTAAAGGTCTAGAAAACATGACCTATGAGGAAGATTGAAAAAAAATGGGTTTGTTTAGTTTGGAGAAGAAAAGAAGTGGGGAACAGATAGCAGTTTTCTAGTACTTAAAATGTTGTTACAGGAGGAGGAAAGAAAATTGTTATGTTAACCTCTGAGATAGGACAGAAGCAACAGACTTAAATGCAGCAAGGGCAGTTTAGGTTTGACATTAGGAAAAACTTCCTAGCTGTAGGGTAGTTAAGCACTGGAACAAATTGCCTGGGAGGCTGTGGAGTCTCTGTCATTGGAGGGTTTTTAAAACAGGTTAGACAAACACTGTCATGAATGTCTAGGTGGTCTATTACATAATCCTGCCTTGAGTGCAGGGACTGGATTAGATGACTCTTAAGGTCCTTCCAGTCCTACACTTCTGATTCTGTGTGGTATCAACCACACAGTAACTAGCAGTCCAGCGCAGCGACTGAATGAACTAACCCGACACCCTTAAAAATGAGCCCTTCCTGGAGGCTCACGGTACTACTCACCCTGCCTTGGAAAGCAGAGTGAAGGTGGGTGCTCCTGGCCTGCCCAGAGACTGCATAGAAGTAGCCAATCATAAACTTTAAGTCATCTAGTCTGACCTCCTGCACACGCCGGCTACAGAATCTCACCACCCACTCCTGTATCAAACCTGTGCTTGAGCCACTGAAGTCCTCAAATCATGGTTTAAAGACTTCAAGGTGCAGAGAATCCTCCAGCAAATGACCCGTGCCCCATGCTGCAGAGGAGGTGAACCCCCCACCCGGCTTTCTGCCAATCTGTCCTGAAGGAAAATCTTTCCCAACCCCAAATATGGTGATCAGCTAAACCCTGAGCATGTGGCAAGAGTCACCAGCAGACATCCAGGAAAGAATTCTCTGTAGTAACTCAGATCCACCTATCTAGTGTCCCAACACAGGCCATTGGGCATAAGTACCGCTAATAGCCAAAGATGAATTAATTGCCAAAATTAGGCTATCCCATTATACCATCCCCTCCATAAACTTATCAAGCTTAGTCTTGAAGCCAGATATGCCTTTTGCCCCACTGCTCCCCTTGGAAGGCTGTTCCAGAACTTCACTCCTCTGATGGTTAGAAACCTTCATCTAATTTCAAGTCTAAACTTCCTGTTAGCCAGTTTATATCCATTTGTTCTTGTGTCCATATTGGTACTGAGCTTAAATAATTCCTCTCCCTCCCTGGTATTTATTCCTCTGATATATTTGTAGAGAGCAATCAGATCTCCCCATAGCCTTCTTTTGGTTAGGCTAAACAAGTCAAGCTCTTTGAGTCTCCTTTCATATGACAGGTTCAAGCAGGCTCAGATCAAAGGAGCTGCAGGAGCTGAGCAGGTCAGTTCTTGACTGGGACCAGAGAAACAAGGAAGGATGCTTCTCACTGAGGGAGAGCCAGAGGATGAGTTTGGCTGTCATTTACATTCAGTGAGGAGGAAGAAGATCAGAGCACTACAGCCCTGAGGTTAGGGTGAAGAGAATGGGCCTACATGGGAAAAGGCCTGGGGAATGGCAGCAGCATATAAGACGTGGCTACTTTTTATGGGGACCTAGATACAGCTCAGGTTGGTAAATGAGCGAAGGGGGGGATTTAAAGGGGCCTGGGATGGGGCTGAAGACCATGGCGAGGGCAAACAGTTTTGTTGGGCTTTTGCTACCATGGAAGAGGTGTGTCCATTTTTGACTGTGTGGTTTGGCTGGAGGGCTGAGCCAGTTCAGACCTGCCTGGTGAGGTCGGTGGGGAAGCACATCTTGTATCACACCCAGCTGCTAGGAGGCACTCAGGAGCGGAGTGCCCTGTCATACACACGTACCAACTGAGAAGCATAAGCCAAGGTTTCCGTTCATTAATTTAGTGGGTATTAGATGTAAATAATAATTCTCAGCTCTTCATCAAGAGGCCTCTAAGTAGTTTATAAAGGATCAGTGTCATTATCTGTATTTTACAGATAGGGAAGCTGAGGTATAGAGAGGTGAAGGCCACTGGCAAAGGTAGGACTAGAACCCAGATCTCCTGAGGCCAGGCCAGTGTCCCAGCCACTAGCCACTCTATATAGCTTTTCCCTTTATAGGGGTGTAAGTGCATCCTCTGTTAGGTCATCTGTGCACCTTGACTCTGTGGCTTCAGGTTCTCAGTTAGCAAGTCTCCACTACCTGTCGTTGGTGGTGTTGCTTTCCTGATCCCTTCCCACCACACACAGATTTCCCAGTGTATCTCCATGCTAACCTGCGACACCCTGTTGTAAGTGATTGAATCAAAATGTAAGAATGGCTACAATACTTACCGTTGTGCATTAGTTCTGCGACAACTCAGTGTGTTATGCATCTAACACATCAGCAGGCTCTCTTGTATAATTAGCTAATTAATATGCATCACCCTCTTTATAAATCTGAATAAAAGTGTGTATTAAGATTTGGCAGTTAATCCATCAGGTGGTGGATCACTGCAATTCTCTGTGTTTATAGCTGCAGCTGTTATCAAACGCTTAGCTCTGCAGTCTCTTATCTCACTGTTGTTAAGTAACACGTGTTCCAAACAAATTCAGTCCGTTTAGCAGGCTCATCACTGACTCTGTGGGATGTAAAATGCAGAAAATGAGAAAGTGGTAAAGACTGTGTCACACGAAGGATAAACAAAACATAAGGAGAATAGCTTGTTAGTAGAGTGCCAGTCGTCCTGAAGGGGACTAAATCACTGGTCACTGACCCACTACTGAAAGGCAGCCACCTCTGGGGTGAGATGTAGTGACTGCCTAATAATGCCCAATGGTTGAGGGCAGAAAAGGTGGGGAGTTGAGCAGGAAAGACGCCAGAGTTTCTGGTGCCCTAGGCGCCGGGCCATTTTGCCACCCCTCGTGCGGGTCTCGCGGCCCCGGTGGAGCTGCCGCAGCCGTGCCTGAGGAGGGTTCGCTGGTCCCGCGGCTCCGGTAGACCTGCCGCAGGCACGGCTGCGGTACGTCCACTGGAGCCGCGGGACCAGCGGACCCTCCGCAGGCAAGGCTGCAGCAGGTCCGTCGGAGTCGCCTGCGCACCCCCGCCGATAATCCTGGCACCCTAGGCGAGTGCCTAAGTCGCCTAAATGGAAGCGCCGGCCCTGGGGTTGAGGGTAGTATATTGTGTCTAATTACAATTGCAGGGAGAATTGAGGTAATTACACAATTTACAATCTTAGCTGACATACAAGAATATTTAATAGATCTCTTGTTCCTCAAGCATATTGGGGCCAGTTCTAGCCAACGTTCAGCATGTAGATTCATAGATTTTTAAGGCCATCAGGGACCATTACAGTCATGTGGTCTGACCCCCTGCATAACACAGGCCAGAGAACCTCTCCCAGTGATTTCTGCAGCAAGCCCATAACTTCCGAGTGAGCTATCACATGTCTTTTAGGAAGACCATCCAGTCTTGATTTAAAGACTTCAAGTGACAGAGAATCAACCTTGTCCCTATGTAATTTGTTCCAATGGTTAATTACCTTCCCTGTTAAAAATTTGCACTCAATTGCTTGTCTAGCTTCAGCTTTCAGCCCTTAGGTGTCACTTTGCCTTTTCTGCTAGATCAAAGAGCCATCTGCTATGAGAAATCTCTTCCCTCTGCAGGTATTTATAGACTATGGTCAAATGACCGCTTAATCTTGTCTTGGATAAACTAAATAGAGAGATCCTTAAGGCTCTCACTATTAGGCAGGTTTCCCTGACCTTGAATCTTTCTTGTAACTCTTTACTGAACCCTCTCCAATTTTCACATCTTTTTTTGAATTGTGGGCACCAGACCTGGGCACAGTACTCCAGTAATGGTCTCATTAATGCTGTCTATAGAGGTAATGCCACCTCACTACTCCGACGCGATATTCCCCTGCTTCTACATCCAAGCTTTGTGTTTGCCTTCTTAGCTACAGCATTATACTGGGAATGCATGTTCAACTGATTATCTGCCATAACACCTAAGTCCTTTTCAGTGTTACTGCATTCCAGGCTACAGTCCTCCATCCTCTAAGGATGGGTTACAGTCTTGGTTTCTCGGTGTATGCCCTTGCATTTGGTTATATTAAAATGCATGTTGTTCAAATGAGCCCAGCTTTCCAAGTGATCCAGTTTGGTCTGCATAACTGACCTGTCCCCATAATCCCACCAATGTTTGTGTTGTCTGCAAGTGTTATCAGTAGTGACTTTATATCTTCTTCCAGATCAGTGATAGGAATATTGAACGGCAGTGAGCCAAGATTACTGCAGAGCTCCACTAGAAACATCCACCCATCAGGTCAGTTCTCCATTTTAAATGATATTTTGTGGCCTAAGAGACATGGTGGGTGAGGTAATATCTTTTTACTGGAGCAACTTCTGTTGGTGAGAGAGACGCTTACACAGAGCTCTTCTTCAGGTCAAGGCTGTTAGTTAACCAGTATTTAATCCATTTCATAGGGGCTGAATTGGCTTTATAAAGTGCTAATTTTTTTAACCCAAATGTCTAAGTATGTTATGTCAACAGTTACCTTTATTAATCAAATGTGATCTCTTAAAAAAACAATATCGAGTTCATCTGATGACCTATTTTCCATGAAACCATGTGGATTGGTATTAGTTACACTACCTTCATTTTAAGTCTTTACTGATTGCACCCCATGTTAGCTTTTCCATTATCTTGTCCAGGATCAATGTTAGACCAACTGGCCCATAGTTACCAGGGTTGTCATGTTTGCCCTCTTAAAATATTTGTGCAACATTTACTCTTTTTCATTCCTCTGGAACTTCCCCAGTGTTCCCAGAGTTGTTGAGAATCAACATGAACGTTTCCCAGAGGTCCTTGGCCATTTCCTTCAGCTCCCCTGGCTGTAAGTTGGTTCACGGAAGTGGTTTAAAGGCAGGAGGAAGCTCCCAAAGCAGGGGAGCAAAATTGAAATCCAAAGGGGCAGGCATAGCAGGCGCTCTATGTGTTTTAGAGACACGAAGCTCAACCAATGAGCGTGGGAAATATAGAGGCAGCTGAGATCAGAGTGTACAAACACACAGGTAGACACAGTCCCTACCTTGAAGAGCTTGCAATCTACATAGTCAAGACAGACAAAAGATAGTAGGGGAAGGAAAGACTCAGGAACATGCCCAAGGTCACCCAGGAGATCAGTGGCAGAGCCTGGTCTCCTGATTCCTAGTTTAGTGCTCTAGCCACTAGTGTTGCTGCCTTCCAGGCTATCCTGGCAGTTCCTGCTATGGGCTGAAAATAGCTTCTTGCCAACTGTACTAAATACTTCATACGAATAAGGGAATTTAGCCAATGAGCTATAGAGGGGTGTCTTCACACACTGGTTAGGTACTTACCCATACTTAGCAATCTTGGCCTTAGTCCCGGAAGCCAGGAGGGACAAATAAAGAATGCTGTGGCTGGCGATCAACAGCTGGGGTTTTATGACTACAATATAATAAGGTTTGAGGCAAGTGAAGCATTAGCACTAAATATTGACGTATATTTTAAAAAGAGGCTTAGAAAGATCTGCGGTGGCTCCAATACAAGTTATGAACCTGATACAAAAATTACTAGGTAGGTTTTTATGGCTTGTGTTAGGCTAGATGATCACAGGGGTCCCTCCTAGCGTTAGAATTTATGAATGCATGAAGGTGATGTTCATTAGGAGAATCAATTTGTCAAAGAGAACAAAAATCTAGTGTGATGCTGGGAGAGAGAAAAGGTTTAGCAGAATGGGCACCATGCTGGGGGCTCAACGGTGTGATCCTTGAGTCCCAGTTCTGGTACCCTATGCATGCTCTGCAAATATCCTGTTGAAATCAAAGGGTGAGTTAGGGTTGGACACTGTGGACCAATATGGATTGAAATGTTCCCCCTACTTCACTAGAAACAAGGTTATTTTTTAAAAACACTTTCTTTCAGTGTTGCAAACCCAAACACAACAGTTTTTGCTGGTGTGGGACAACTTGGAAGTGAAATTGACTAGAAACCTACCTCTAGTTTCATTGTCCATGTGAAGGGGAATATAAAAAGATAATAAACTAGGTAAATGGTGAAAGCAAAATCATATTAATAATATATATACATTTCTGATGCAATATTGCCAATTCCAAAAGAGAAAAATTGAGTCTGACACCAACAATCATGAGATTGGCTTAAAAATTATGAGATATTAAAAGTTATATATGTGGGGTTCTTTCATTTGCCTTCTGAGTTTTGGAAGGGACCTCAGGAGGTCATCTAGTCCAAGCCCCTGCTCCAAGCAGGACCAATCCCCAGCTCAATCCCCAAATGGCCCCCTGAAGGATTGAATTCACAATCCTGGGTTTAGTGGGCCAATGCTCAAACCACAGAGCTATCCCTTCCCCAGTTTTACAGCTTTTTTTGTGACTGGAAAATCAAGAACATTTTCACAGGTTAAATATGATGTACTCACACAATCATGTGTTTTCAAGGGCTAGAGCTTTAAATAAACCTTACCAAGTGTCAACAGGCTTGTGATAAAAGCTCAGGAGTTGGCAATATTGCCTGTAATTTATCATTATTTGCATTGCAGTAGTGCCCAGGCAGGATCCATGTCCAATTGTGCTGTGTGCTGTACAAATGAATGAGGAGAGACAGACTCTTCCCAGAAGAGTGCACAATCTACTTAAAGACACAACTTGAGGAGTTAGCATTGTAAGGATATGTGGACTGTTTTCTAAATCTGAATCAGGAAGCCAGGCAGGAGGGACTGTGGAATGTTTAACTTGAAGTTCTGCATTGAAGAGAGAGAGAGTAGCTTTGGGGAGAACCCAAATGATGATGTGGAGGCCAAGACTATAACAGGGTTCAGAAAGGAACTAGATAAGTTCATGGAGGATAGGTCCATCAATGGTTACACTGGTCTACAATTTTTGAGAAGTCCTCTGCTTCAGAGATAAAATGTGGTATTTATTATGTATTTTGATGTGCTGGATTCAAATATGACAATTAAAACAACTGATTGGCTACTGTTTCTAAGATATTTAAGTTTTTACATTTTATGTCTATGTATATTGTGTAGATAGTAGAGTTTTAATCATAAATTGTAAACCTAGGTCTTTTCATGTGTTTATGGTTGCTTTACATGATAATATTTCACCTGTCCTGTTTATGTAACACTTTAAAAATCAGCAAAAGGGTTATATAAATAAAATTTATTATGAAACAAAAGGCAAAAAACTATTATGTACATAGTTTAGTCCTATTCAGTGTCTACTTGGCGCTTCTTGGCTTGTCTCTTGTATTCATTAAATGGAGCATCTCTTGTCACTGTCCAGCAATAGTCTGCAAGCATTGATGGGCTCCATTTGCCCTGATAGCGTTTCTCCATTGTTGCAATGTCCTGGTGAAATCGCTCGCCGTGCTCGTCGCTCACTGCTCCGCAGTTCGGTGGAAAAAAATCTAGATGAGAGTGCAAAAAATGTATCTTTAGTGACATGTTGCAACCAAGGCTTTTGTATGCCTTGATGAGGTTTTCCACCAACAACCTGTAGTTGTCTGCCTTGTTGTTTCCGAGAAAATTTATTGCCACTAACTGGAAGGCTTTCCATGCCGTCTTTTCCTTGCCACGCAGTGCATGGTCAAATGCATCATCTCGAAGAAGTTCACGAATCTGAGGACCAACAAAGACACCTTCCTTTATCTTAGCTTCACTTAACCTTGGAAATTTTCCACGGAGGTACTTGAAAGCTGCTTGTGTTTTGTCAATGGCCTTGACAAAGTTCTTCATCAGACCCAGCTTGATGTGTAAGGGTGGTAACAAAATCTTCCTTGATTCAACAAGTGGTGGATGCTGAACACTTTTCCTCCCAGGCTCCAATGACTGTCAGAGTGGCCAATCTTTCTTGACGTAGTGGGAATCTCTTGCACGACTATCCCATTCGCAGAGAAAACAGCAGTACTTTGTGTATCCAGTCTGCAGACCAAGCAAGAGAGCAACAACCTTCAGATCGCCACAAAGCTGCCACTGATGTTGGTCATAGTTTATGCACCTCAAAAGTTGTTTCATGTTTCCTTCATATGGACTGCATGACCAACTGAAATTGATGGCAAAACATTGCCATTATGCAGCAAAACAGCTTTAAGACTCGTCTTCGATGAATCAATGAACAGTCTCCACTCATCTGGATCGTGAACGATGTTGAGGGCTGCCATCACACCATCGATGTTGTTGCAGGCTACAAGATCACCTTCCATGAAGAAGAATGGGACAAGATCCTTTTGACTGTCATGGAACATGGAAACCCTAACATCACCTGCCAGGAGATTCCACTGCTGTAGTCTGGAGGCCAACAGCTAGACTAGAGCCAATCAAAAATTTTAAGCATCATTTTCGTTCTCAGTGACCCAGAATTAGTAAAGTTTGACTACATTTATTTCAGAAGCATTTTGGCTGTAGAGCAGTGTTATTAGCCAGTATGAGCAGGGAGGGTGTCCCCAACCTCTGTTTGCCAGAAGCTGGGAATGGGCGACAGGGGATGGATCACTTGATGATTCCCTGTTCTGTTCATTCTCTCAGGGGCACCTGGTACTGGCCACTGCTGGAAGACAGGATACTGGGCTAGATGGGCTATTGGTCCATTATTAAATATCTGTTCCCCTAGTACAACCGTTCTTATGAGACCACTGATTTTCTTCTGATAAGTTCTTTGTTCAGTCTAAGAGAACGTCTACACTACCTGCTGGATCGGTGGGTAGTGATCAATCTATTGGGGATCTAATGTAGATGCGATAAAACCGATCCCCGATCGCTCTGCCGTCGACTTCGGAACTCCACCACAGCGAGAGGTGGAAGTTCAGTTGATGGGGGAGCGGCAGCAGTCCACTCGCCGCCATCCTTATGGCCAGGTAAATCGACCTAAGATACGCTGACTTCAGCTACACTATTCACACAGCTGAAGTTGCGTATCTTAGGTTGACTTCCCCCACAGTGTAGACTTAGCCTAAGAAGAAAATGACACTATGTCTGTGATGTTTTCTCAGCGAGGGTGAATAACAATGGCAGAGAAGATGTAGCAGCACAGACCTGGGCTCAGGTCAACAACCCGAGTACGTATGCAGGGTTCCCAGCAGAATTGTATTGCGATGGCTAGCCCATGCTGAAGCATGTACAGCCATGTCTTCACAGCTATTGTTACCCGTGTTAGCTAGCATAAAGCTCCACATGCCAGTGCTGCAATTACAGCTTCGTTTGTGGTGCAGACGAACCCATTAACTCGTTTGACTCAGCGGGAATAAAAGGAAAAGACTCTCCAATGACTTCACATTTGATAGCCTGCGGAACGGCTGAGTAGAAAGAAAGATTTACTGGAGCCAAAGACACAGTGAAACTTGAGAGAGCAACAAACCAAAGGGCAGATCATCAATGTGGGTAACGAAGCTGAAAATATGACACAGGTCATTTGCTTTCACTGCCGCAGGAGCTAAGACTGCCTAAGATATCGTTCTGAAAAGGCACGATGAACATTTCAGTCTGTGCTTCATGCCTGAGCACGCTTCAGCTATGCCGTGGTGGGAACCTTTAGAAGGTCCCTACATGAACCATTGTGACTTTGATATTGGTCACAGACCAGCTAGTCACTGGAGTTCTAAGCCAGGAACGTTCAGATGATGACTGAGCTAACCCTGGAACAGATGTTAACAAAAGACAAACAAAGCTTTAAACAATTTGATTGAGGATTAGAACAGTAACGAGATTTTCCATCCCGTGAAAAATCCTGAGATCTTTAACGTTTATTTCCATTGCGATATGAAAAAAACAATTCTTGGAATTTTTTCTGGGGTGGCTGCCTGGATTTCCAGTTATGTAGCTGGCAGCCAAGAAACTGATCAGGTGGGGAATCAGCTTCTCAGCTTCCCAGGTACCCCTGTGGTAGCTCACAAGATGAACCGGTGAGGAGCTTTGGGAACCTTAAAAGTGAGCTCCCTAGGACTAGGGCTTGTGTCACGTTTTCCTTGAGTCTGGGAGCTGGAGCTCCTAGGACTTCCAACTTCTGGGTTCCCATTGGCGAGGAGCTGGTAGAAACAAGGTCAGTTTTGAGTCCTGTTTGGCTTCTGTCAAAATCAGCACGTTCCAATGGAAAGTCTCGATGCTGACAAACTGGCATTTTCCGACGGAAAGGTCACTCCTCATCTCAGTGAATCTGGCTTCATGTGGTATGTGGGTGGCCACAACCCTCCTAAGGACCATCCACTTCACCATAGAATCTGCCAGGATGGACAAGCCCTGAAGTTCTGATGCATAAAAAGGAGCTGAAAACAGCTTTAAATGAACAAGAGGAAAAATGGACTTTTGAAGTATGTATAAAGAAGCAAAGAAATAGGGAGAAGTGCCCAATATTTCCACCTAGTTGCAAGTCACCTGTAAGCTGGACTGCATTGTTATCAATATCAAGCCTCTTAAATTCTCTTTCGGCTGCAGTCCTATAATAAAAAAATAGCAAGGCTGGACTATGCCATTGTATTTCCTACTGGAAGTTTCTTCTGTGCACTAGGGAAGTAGTTGTTCCTATCTAGAACCATGACATATTTCATTTCTTCAACCTGTTAGTGTCAGAATCGAAACACTGAGTGCATTATCTGTGCTGCAGCTGCTAGCAAGGTTTTCGAGGACTAATTCCTCCTTTAACTCAACATTTAATACCTGGGGAGCCTGGCATGCTTTAGTTGTTTCATCACTTCTGTTTATTTTTTAGTAAATAAAATCAACCCTTGGTATGTTGTCCCTGTTCCCTGCAGAAGGGCGGAGCTCTCTTGGCCTAAGGAGGGAAATGGAGTAGCCCACAGCTGAGCTGAGAGAAGGAAAGAAAGCTTTCTGCTCTGGGACTGGAATGTGAAATATGTTCATTGAATTTACAGCAAGCAGCATTATTTAATTTTCCATCTTCTCTATGGAATTAGCATGAGCAAATATTAAAAGTTGCACTTTGCAATTTGTGACAAAGGGCAGGAAAACCCACAGCAAATCCCCAGTGATCGGTTCCAAGAGCTGTGGATGCCACTTGTCTCAAGAAGCAATGAGCAATGGCGCTGGAGAAACAAGGTCCATGCTACAGCCTATATAAGCGTCTATAGCTTTGAGCCCACCAACACTAGCTGCCATTGAGATTTGGGGCCAGTCAGACAAATATGTTTTTACAGGGGTAAGAAGCTGAGTGCGCAAGACTTATATTACAATAGCATCCAGAAGCCTCAGCTGTGACTGGGGATAGAGCTAGGCGGGAATTTTTTTTCCTGTCCTGTGAAAGTTTTCATGCTTTCACAAAAATGTTCTTTCCTGCATCAGGCTGAAACCAAGACCCTCTGAGGTGAAAAACCAGAGCAAGAGACTTACCTGCCCCAGAATAGCCAATAGCCCAGTAGTTAGAACATGCCTTTAGGAAAGTAGAAGATCAAAGTTCAGATTGCTGCTCTGCCTGTTTCAGACCAGCGACTTGAACGTAGGTCTCCCACATCGCAGATGAGTTCCCTAACTCTCTGGTTACTGGCTATTTCCAGGAGAGTGACAATCTCTGTGATTTTTGACCAAAAATTCCAACCTGGACCCAAGAAACTTTACTTGTCAAAACTGGTTCCTGTGAAAAGTTTCACTTTTGACAAATCATTTTCCAATGAAAATACATTTAGATGAAAAATTCTGGCCAACTTTAATTGGGGCTCCATTCCATTGGGTGCCGTGCAAACACCGTTCCTGTCTTGAAGAGCTCGCAGTCTAGATAGATGGGATGGACAAAGGATGAGAGAGAGAGAGAAGAGTCACAGAAGGGGGAAAGTGTTTTAGCCAAGGCCACACAGTAGGTCATTAGCAAAGCCTGGTGTGGAACAGTGTTCTCATGACTCTCTATCCAATGCTCTGACCCCACTGGCTCCCGTTGACTGAATTTCACAGGATCAGGCCCTAGACCGCTCGAGTACCAACCCAGTGACTAAATCACAACTAAAACTGGATGAAAGTTTTCAGATAAAACTTTTTTTTTTTCCAGTGAAAAATGCAGAGACCAAAATATTTCATGAATTTGTCATTTCCCCAAACTGTTCATTTAGGAGGGACATTTTTAAAAATTGAATGAAAAGCTTGGATATTTTTTGGTTTGAAACAACTTTTTTTGGTTTTAGTTTAGTTTATCCTCCCCCAAAAGTTAAAAAATGGTCAAAATTAAAACAAAACATTTCAGTTTTATCAAAACAAAACATTTCCTTTGACCTGAAACAAAACTTTTTTCAGCTGGATGAAAATTTTCATTTTTGGTCCAACTTGAAACAAATTTGCATCTTTTTGCTTTTCAAAATTGCCACCAAACTGCAAAATCTGGTATTTGCTCGGCTCTAGTCACACCACCATCCTGGCATGCAAATACATTAAAGAACTACAGCGTATTATTTCACTGGCTGTGAGCAAGAGCCGCTGGTGGCTATCGATCTAACAAACTGCCGTCAACTGTAGCAGCAATTTTTTTGGAGAATGATTATCACTATTCAGATTCCAAGGCCAGATTGTGATAATCTAGTCAGACCTCCTGGATAACACAGGCCAGAGAACTGCCCCAAAATAATTCCTAGAGCAGATCTTGTAGAAAAATGTCCAATCTTGGGTTAAAAACAGTCAGTGATGGAGAATCCACCACAAGCCTGGGTACATTGTTCCAATGGTTAATTACTCTCGCTGTTACAAATTTACGCCTTATTTCCAGGCTGAACTTGTCTAGCTTCAACTTCCAACCATTGGATCATGTTAGATCTTTGCTGGATTGAAGAATATTTGTTCCCCATGTAGATACTTATAGACTGTAAGCTCCTCTTTGTTAAACTAAGTAGATTGAGCTCTTTGAGTCTATCACTATAAGGAATGTTTTCTTATCCTTTAATCATTCTCCTGGCTTTTCTCAGAACCAACTCCAGCTTATCAGGAATCCAGTTTAGCAGGACCCTGATAATCATGGATGGAGCGATGAGTGGATGGATATATATAGTTTTAGCATTTTTTTAATGGGTCACAAAACTTCCCATTATATGAATGACTTTGCAAGTCTGGAGTGCAACGTCCTCTGAGGTATCATCAAAAGTTTTGTCTGATGGTTAAATCCAGCAGCCAATTCAGCAATAAAGCAGACGTATCTCTCTCTCAATTGCTTTGCTTTGCCTTTCTGTCTCTCAGGGATGCCAGCATCTCTTCAATGTTTCCTCTCGCTATCTGATTCATCTGATGCTTTTCCTATAAATATGCCTTTTTATGTTTTTGCAACCAGAGCATTCAAACTAATGCTCTTGGCAGCTGCTCAGACCTGGACTATAAATGAGATAAGGTGCCTGAAATTTATTTAGTAGGCATGAAAATCAGCTAGTGTGTCTCCCCAGGTAAAGAGGGGATAGGAATGTAACTCCTTCATGGCCTGAAAGTTGCTGACAAGAACGTGGGAGAGATTGCTCTGAGCCACGGAGAAGGCTACAAAGATACATGGAAATGTCTTTCCAGACATGGTTCCAGATGCCAAGAGCTTCAGATACATTTGGCAGCGTCTCTTCGCTGGGCACATCTTGCCCCCAATCATCTCCTTTCTACCCTCTGTGTTCTGTTTGGAATATCAGGCTTCTCCTTTGCCACTTCCAGCCTCTTTCCCCTTCTCTCTCCCTCCATGTTGCTATTGTGCTGCCCACTTGACTCCTTCCTGCCCTGATTTTCATAGATTCCAGGGCCAGACGGGGCGGTTGTGATTACCTAGCGTGACCTCCTGCAGAGCACAGGCCAGAGAACTTCCGCCACACACTTCCAGCTAGAACGTGATCGTATATTTTAGAAAAAAACTCAGTTTCCTTCTTCCTCACCTCAGAATTTTCTGCTCTCATCCGCAGCTTCCACGTTGAAGTCCCAGCAGACCCCTAAGCCTGCCTCCCCATTGTCTCACCTTCAGACCTGGATCTGTTTGCCCAGTCATCAAAATGGTGGCCTTCTCCATCTTGACTAGGATGGCCAGACAGCAAGTGTGAATAACTGATAGGGGTGGGGAAGTAACAGGCGCCTATATAAGACAAAGTGCTGAATATTGGAACTGTTCCTGTAACATCGGGACATCTGGTCACCCTATTCTTGACTTCACTAAACACTGCTCCCCAGGGTCAGATTAAGACCTTTAGAGGTCTTAAACACTGAAAAGATTATGGTGCCCCCCCATATGTAATTCAAAATAAAAACTACACTGTACTGTAAAATAAAATTTAATTTTTGAAATGACACAAAACTTACTTGTACGCTGAAATTAAAATAGCTTCTTTCTAGATTTTCTGATTGCAAAATTCTGGATAAGTTCATCAAAGCTGACTCAATGAAGCATGTCCTCCTCCATACACAATAAGGAAAGTGAATCAGGTCTGTCCTGACACGTTCTCTTAGGGTTTTTTTATTATTTTCAGCTCAGAAAAAGGGTGTTCTGTGGAGCAGCTAGTAATCATCAATGTTAGAAAAATACAGGGTGCGATCTCTACATTTGGAAATACACATTGTATTCGGTCTTTCAATATTGTGTCATGAAGATCAATGTGACTGAATTTCATTTTTCCTGTTTCATTAAACTTTGTGTGCATATAACAGTGGAACTGCCGTACTTCTCCACAGAGATTCATGTTCAAGTCAACAGGGTATGAGTCAGCTAGCTTTTGGAAACCTTGTGAATACTGTTCGTCAGAT
Source organism: Chelonoidis abingdonii (assembly GCF_003597395.2). Classification (NCBI taxonomy): domain Eukaryota; kingdom Metazoa; phylum Chordata; order Testudines; family Testudinidae; genus Chelonoidis; species Chelonoidis abingdonii. The sequence continues at coordinate 6,620,641 of NC_133770.1, forward strand.
AAGTCCATATCATTTAGAAAAGAAAATCTACTTGATGCTTCTTTGTACTCTTCACCTCTCCTCTTCATAGGAGCTTCAAGTGTATCAATTATAGCATAGTAAGTAAATATGCAAAATTTGTCTCTAGGATTCAATGCTGTTTCTGATGCACTGCTATCATTATATGTAGGTTTATATGTAAAAAGTTTGCAGACAAAATAGTACACAGACTCTGTTGATGGTGAATGCAGTAGCCATTCTCGAATGTATTTCTCACCATTCGCTTTCATGACGAAAAATATTTTTTGTGGACAATATGTTGTTTGTTTGCCATTGATAAAAGTCTGACATGATTTCTCAAATGGCCCAGTGTGGTGTTGACTGTCATTTGGTCCACGATCTAGCCAGTAAGTTACATCATTGGTACTGAAATCAACTCACATACCAGGATCTTTTCTCCAATTATTTACAGCATGAGGAGGTTCAGTCTCTGACACATCCACACCTTCTAGAACAAAGTCTGTTTTACTACCAGGAGTAGGATGATCAGTTACAGTCTCTGATTTCCTCGCATTATTTTGATCTACATTAGTAGAATGCCCCTCTGGTTTAGGTGGGGATAAGTAATAAAAAGAGAACAGAAAAATGGGGGAAGAGTGTGTAGTGGAGTGTAAGGAAGTCTAACAAAGTTCTGATTTTTCCCATGATGACTCCTTCGATGCTTTTTTTGAAATATCAAATTTTTTAAAAAAAAATCTCATTTTTTTTGGTGTCCGCTGCTTTGCTGGTGCCCTAAGCATGTGCTTAGTCTGCCTACTGGATAATCCAGCCCTGCTGCTACCTCTCTCTGACCATCAAAATCGTCAGTTCTCCCCTGCCCGCCTATAAGCTCCAGTCCATCAGTGTCCACATGACTTCTCTTCCTCTCTGAGCAGAAGTGGCTCTAGGTATTTTGTGGCCCCAAGCACGGCAGGCAGGCTGCCTTCGGAGGCTTGCCTGCGGGAGGTGCCCGGTCCCACGGATTCGGCAACACACCTGTGGGAGGTCCCCGGTCCCACGGATTCGGTGACACACCTGCGGGAGGTCCGCTGAAGCTGTGGGACTAGTGGACCCTCCGCAGGCATGCCGCCAAAGGCAACCTGCCTGCCGCCCTCGCGGCAATCGGCAGAGTGCCCCCTGTGGCTTGCTGCCCCAGTCACGTGCTTGGTGTGCTGGTGCCTGGAGCCACCCCTGTCTCTGAGTCTCCTCTGCTGACTCATTTATTGGAGTTCTTCACTCCACTCCCATCTCTTTTTGCCCGTCCCTCCCACGACAAAATCTACCTCATTACCCCCTAATTTTGGATCCTGGTCTCATGATTCTGGGCTCCTCTGATGGAAGTTCCATACCATGCAGACTTCCTTCGCTGCGTGCTTGGGCCTATCCTCTTTCAGCTTTGCAATATTCCCACGCCAGACAGTATGGCTCTTCCACTCTCCTTCAGGGCTGCCCAGAGGATTCAGGGGGCCTGGGGCAAAGCAATTTCAGGGGCCCCTTCCATAAAAAAAGTTGCAGTACTATAGAATACTATATTCTCGTGGGGGCCCCTGTGGGGCCGAGGCAAATTGCCCCACTTGCGGCCCTGGGAAAAATAAACATTTAAAATCCTTCTGCAATTTGGCACAAACCCAGTTTTGAGAGAACTTTTTTTCAAGTCACCTTTACAAGGTATCACTTGTTCTCAGCACCAGTTAGTGCTAAAAGGCACTAAAGCTCATTAAAAGAATTGGACAAATCTTTTCCGTCAAAACTTTTTTTGGATTGAAAACTAGGGGTTTTTAAAAAGCAGAAAAAATCATGGACAATGTCTGCTTTCCTTCAAAATTTGTTGTGTTTTTTTTAATTGAAAAGCTGAAATTAGTCTGCCAAAACCTGAACGTGCCTTGGGGTTTCAGAAGTGTGTGGCCAAATATTTGCTGCTTGCTGTGTTTGATTGTTTAAAAAAACAATAAAAAAATTCTGCT
>NC_133770.1:6622722-6756118 GCF_003597395.2 Chelonoidis abingdonii
ACTCCACTAGTGAACCTCCTTCCAGCTGACAGTCACCTTCAATTCAGTACGACCCGTTGTAGTTTCCCCTTTAACCAGTTCCTTATCCACTTTTCAATTTTCATATTGATCCCCATCTTTTCCAATTTAACTAATAATTCCCCATGTGGAACTGTGTCAAATGCTTTACCTGTCCCAAGCGCCAGTGTCTACTAGGTTGAGGAAAAGCAGGGATTCAGTGCCGGGCCGGGGTGGGGCATAAGAGAGACCACAGAATACGTACAGAGCTTGTTTATGGAGCCGTGAGGCTGAAAGGAAGGATGGCCTTGTGGTTTATGCACCAGCTTGGCACTTCCACTCTTCCATGTGCAAGAAGGTCCCTGTGTGACACTGAGAAAGTTTCACGGGAGGGCTGGATTCTCTGGTCTGCTCAATCCACTTTGCATCACAAGTCTGAGCTGCGACTTAGTATTATTATTAGGCCAGTGTAGCTACATGCTGCCACGTATTCGGGGCAGATTGTCCGGTTACGATCCAGCCTTTTGTGAATAATCAGGGCAGCGTGACTCGTTTTCATGGGAAGTACGGCCTGACGTGCTACGCAGCGTTTAAATAATGCAGAATAGGGTGAAATCGGAACCAGAGGGAGGTTGCAGAGGAGATTTGAAATGAGCTGGGGACTTACCAGGGGGAGAGAACAGCAGGGCTGCTCTGGGAAGTGGGAGTTGCATTAGCAGAAAAGACTTTCACAGAATAGTAAATTATTTGAAAGATCAGATACTTGCAGCATGAAGTCCCTTCTCCTCCTGTCTTTATCTTGTCTGTTCAGACAGGGAATTCTTCTGGGCAGGGAGCATCTTTCGCTGTATTTATGCAGTGCCTAATACAAAGGGCCTCTGATCTCAGTGCCCCCCCCCCCAGCACGGTTTAATAAAAATAATAAATCTGAGTTGCAGTTGGCTAGGGACTGAGGTTTTAAAAAATGAATGGGAATCAGACATCCAAATCCTCTAGGTTTTGCTCCATGTGCAGCCACAGTGAGAGACGCGAACAAGATGTTCGGAGCTATAAGGGATGGGGTGATGAATAATACAAAGACTATTCCAATGTGGTTGTGTAAATCAATGGTGCGGCCTGCGCGGCAAAGCTGTGCCAAGTATTGGCCACCCTGTCTCAAACGGGAAGGCGTTGAAGATCTCAGCCTGGCTGTGTAAAGCTAGGGGAAGGAAGTGGTTAAAAATATTAACAGTAAATAGCCATCTTTAATTGCCTCATGGAGATGAATCAGAGAAGCTCACACTTTGTACTATTGTGCCAGCACAATAAAGAAAGGATATATAGCCAGGCAAACTCTGCATCAAGTGGAGCTATAAAGTACTTTTAATGCAAATGTATAGCCTTGAATATAACAAACCCCATGGGAGGAACTTAAAGGCTTACAATTTCTAGCTTTTTATTCTCATGTTATAAGTCTACCAAAGTCTTTTAAATGTGGGATTTCTTTCTTTCTTTCTTTCTTTCTTTCTTTCTTTCTACTAAAACATCTGATTAACCTGAAATTTAGCAGGTCGATAGTTAGGGGATTTTGCAAATAAATAGTGTGTTCCTTTAGGAGCTGAAATGTGTCTCTCGGGAATGCAGAGGAGTGCGATTTAACTGAAACCCAGTGTTAAAAGCCGGGTCCACTGCTGTCTCTAAAAGCGTTAGGTCTTGTGGCTGGAGACCTATCATGTTTTGCAGAAATTATTATCTATAATAAACAGTCCTGTAGAGGAAGAAAAACACAGTGAACTAGAAAAACAACAAGAATTCCGGTGGCACTTTAAAGACTAACGGATTTATTTGGGCATAAGCTTTCATGGGCAGGACTGGTGCTAGGGGTTTTAGCATCCTAGGCACATGGCAATTTCGCTGCCCTGCGTGCTGGTGCCGCGGCTCCTGTGAAGCTGCCGCAGTCGTGGCTGCGGATGGTCGGCTCCTCCCGCGGCTCCGGTGGAGCTGCCGCAGTCATGCCTGTGGGAGGTCCACCGGAGCCGCGCGAGCAGCCGACCGTCCACAGCCATGACTGTGGCAGCTCACCGGAGCCGCCTGTCACCCCCTCCGGCAAAACGCCACCCACCAATAATCCGGGCGCCCTAGGCAATTGCCTAGGCCGCCTAAATGAAAACACAGGCCCTGTTCATAGGTAAAAAACCCACTTCTTCAGATGCATGGAGTGAACATTAGAGATACAGGCAAAAATATACCGACACATGAAGAGAAGGGAGTTACCTTGCAAGTGGAGAACCAGTGTTGACAAGGCCAATTCAGTCAGGGTGGATGTGGTCCAGTCCCAGTAATTGATGAAGATGTGTCAATACCAAGAGAGGGGAAATTGCTTTTGTAGTGAGTCAGCCACTCCCAGTCCCTATTCAAGCCCAAATTAATGGTGTTAAATTTGCAAATGAATGTAGCTCTGCAGTTTCTCTTTGAAGTCTGTTTTTGAAGTTTTTGTTGTTGAATGGCTACTTTTAAATCTGTTATAAAATGTCCAGAGAGATTGAAGTGTTCTCCTACTGGCTTTTGTATGTTACCGTTCCTGATGTCTGATTGTGTCCTTTTATTCTTTTACCGAGAGACTGTCCCTTTTGGCCAATGTACATGGCAGAGGGGTATTGCTGGCACAAGATGGCATATATCACATCGGTAGATGTGCAGGTGAATGAACCCCTAATGGTGTGGCTCATGTGGTTGGGTCCTCTGATGGTGTCATTAGAGTAGATATGGGGACAGAGTAGGCAACGGGGTTTGTTACAGGGATTGGTTCCTGGGTTAGTGTTTCTGTGGTGTGGTGTGTAGTTGCTGGTGAGTATTTGCTTCAGGTTGGGGGGCTGTCTGTAAGCGAGGACTGGCCTGTCTCTCACGGCCTGTGAGAGTGAGGGATTGTTTTCCAGGATAGGTTGTAAATCGCTAATGATGCTTTGGAGGGGTTTTAGTTGGGGGCTGTAGGTGACGCTAGTGGCGTTCTGTTACTTTCTTTGTTGGGCCTGTCCTGGAGTAGGTGATTTCTGGGTACTCTTCTGGCTCTGTCAATTTGTTTTTTCACTTCAGCAGGTGGGTACTGTAGTTTTAAGAACACTTGATAGAGATCTTATAGGTGTTTGTCTCTGTCTAAGGGATTGGAGCAAGTGTGGATGTATCTTAGGGCTTGGTTGTATTCAATGGATCGTGTGATGTATCCTGAAGGCATGTAGGTAAGTAAGCAAGAACTAGATCCATCAGTTTATCGAGACAGGCTTGCTGGCCTGGGACTAGCAGCTCTGCTGCATCAGAGACTGCCTGATGATATATTTTTTTCCATACTCAGAACAACCCTGTATTTTCGGTCTGCGTGACTTTTATTTACACTGGATAACAACATTGGAATCTCCAGACTGGATCAGACCTGAGGCCCATCTAGTCCAGTGCCCTGTCTCTGACAGTGACCAGCACCAGCTGCTTCAGAAGAAGGTGTAAGAACCTGCCTCTCTCATTAAGTTTCAGTTTGAGCTCCCAGAGTTAGAGACTGGCTTGATCCCCTGAAGCTTCCAAAATATTTATCATTAATTGTGATAACTCTGGATACTCTTGATAACCAGACAACATAATCAGCAATAATAAAAATTAAGGCCTTCCCGAGAGAACACTGTATGTGCGTGTGTCTCCTCTGGGACAATGAACTTTAAGGGGGGCCAGATCCTCAGCTTGTATAACTCGGTGTAGTTCTGTTGTCTTCAATAGGGTGATGCCAGCTGATGTAAGCAGAGGAGCTAATTTGCTAAGTCTGTAAATAGAGGCCACTGAGGATGTAAAAGGGCGGTGCACTGAAATCAAATCCCTGGCACCCTACAGCTTAGCACTTTACACGACACCGGTCAGGTGGCTTGGGTGAGCTCTAACCCCATAGGAACTCAGGCTCTTTTGCTTTGTGCGCTGAAGCAACTCAGGCAGCATTGCAGGTCAGAGCGTGTGCAGCTAAACCCACTGGTGTACTGACATTACACTTTTTGCTGCAATATCTGTGTGCCCGTTAAACGTTGTATTCTCTCGGTGGGCCGTCTATGCAGCGTTGTTTTACGCTGGTGTAGTAGAGTACATCACAGAGGAGCTGTATGTTGGTAAGTTGCCAGGTGATTCAAACTGGTGCAAGCCTCACTTTGTACTAGTGAAAGCAGCAGAGAATCCTGTGGCACCTTATAGACTAACAGACGTTTTGGAGCGTGAGCTTTCGTGGGTGAATATCCACTTCTTCAGACGCAGGTTTGTACTAGTGCAGTGTCGTCTATGTGAGACGTTTGCATCACTGGCCAAGGAGTAGCACGTCTAGTTGCAGAGATTTGAGAGATGCTAGTTTTAGTTGTGGCTTTGACACTGACCAGCCATGTGAACTTGGATGAGTGCTTTGCCTGCCCCGTGCCTCAGTTTCCCCTCCTACCTTTTGTCCTTTGAGAATGTAAGGTCTCTGGGGCAGAGACTGTCTCTTGTTCTGCTTGTGACAGTGCCTAGCGCAATGGCACCCTGATCTAAGTTGGGTCCTTGAGGTGCAACTGTAAGACAAACGATGTAATGATATGTGTGGTTACACGGGTGTGAGTTGCCTAGTCTAGACAAATATTAAATACAAGTCGTCTCTCTAATATGCTTCCCCTGCCCCCGCACTGGAAGAGAGTTTATTGTATGTATTATTGTGGCGTTATCGCTATGGGAAAGCAATAGTAAGAAGAGGGATCTGGTTTTGTGTCCTGACAGCGGTGAGGTGCGTGGGAGGGAATTCCAGAGCTGTGGGCCAGGCCCTTGAGAATGCAGTGTCTTCCACCCCCTGCAGTCTCCCTCTTGCTGACCACTCCCAAGCCACCATGGAGCTCAGGAGATGGTCTGGACATGGAAGGAGAGATGTTAGGACCCAGTATCCCAATCTGTTGAAGACTCTGAAGATCAAGACTGAGACCTTAACTCCAAGCTGGTTTGTGATGGCAAATGATCAAGGCAGCCATGTGATGGGCCCTACTTCCCCTGTTTTGTTCAGCGGTTTTGCTGCTGTGCTTTGCCGCAGCTGGAGATTTTAGTGTCTGTGGTTTCATTCCCAGGTGTGATAACAGAGCTTGGAGGTCACAAATGCGTCATTCACTGCAGCAGAATCCTCCTCTGTTTGAATGGAAAGTGGGCAGGGCTGCAGCAAGTTCCGGTGCAGAGGCTTGATTATTAAGGCCCCGATCCTGCTCCCACACTGACTTTAATAGAAGCAGGACTGGGCTCCAAGGTACCGTTGGAGGGAGCTGAATTTCAGCATGAGTCACAACAGGCTAGAGCAGGGGTAGGCAACCTATGGCGTGTGTGCCGAAGGCGGCACGCGAGCTGATTTTCAGTGGCACTCACATAGGGTGACCAGATGTCCCAATTTTATAGGGACAGTCTTGATATTTGGGGCTTTTTCTTATATAGGCTCCTATTACCCCCCATCCCGATTTTTCACATTTTCTGTCTGGTCACCCTACACTCACACTGCCCTGGTCTTAGCCACCGATCCGGGGGGCTCTGCATTTTAATTTAATTTTAAATGAAGCTTCTTAAACATTTTACAAACCTTATTTACTTTACATAAAACAATAGTTTAGTGGTATATTATAGACTTATAGAAAGAGACCTTCTAAAAACATTAAAAGGATTACTGGCATGCGAAACCTTAAATTAGAATGAATAAATGAAGATGGCACAGCACTTCTGAAAGGTTGTCGACCCCTGGGCTAGAGCATCTTTTCCCTCTCTAAATCTGATGATGCTCCAGTCCCCAGAGCTGTGAGTTCATCACTTTCACCAGCAAAAAATTTGCTGCAATTTATTTCATCTGAAATTGACAGCGAACTGAATTTAGCTCCCCAGCTGGCAGAGACGCTCTTTGCTGCATTGACATTCCTGTGTAATTAGCTCTCTTTGTGCACTAGAAAATCATGAGGATGAACATTTGCACCCATTGTCTGGTTAAATAGGTATGACAACAAATGTCCCACTAAATCCTGTAATTATCGTGTGAGAGAACTTAATCTCCAAGGATAAGATTTCCCAAGCTAAATGTTCTCCTTTTGCTAATGATCCAGGGCCGTGCTCTTTTTCTCCTGAATTTTTAAGCCTAGATCCTGCAAGGTGCTCTGAGCAGCCTCATGCAGAATTCCATTAATTTCATTGCAACACTGGACATGCCCAAGGGTCTGCCTGAGAAGTTTGCATGATTAGGCCATTAGGCACTTTGGATCTCTTGCAAGATTTAATAATTCTGGATTTTGGCTGGTCTGGAAATACTCCCAGGTTTGCCTTTCTGGCAACGTTTTGGGTCCAGCCAGATGCCAGAAATGCAGAGGCACCTCAGCATTGTTTCAAACCTAAGTTAGTTGGAACTGAACCTTTTTCAGACTGCAAACTCATTCTGTCAGCAAAGGTTGAGTAGAGGAACAAAGCTGTACGCACCAGGTGCATGGTTTAAGGGTCAACTCCTGTTCTTATCTTCACCAGTGTAAATCCAGAGTAACTCTGTGGCACTACCCTGTGTTTTATACTGGTGCAGCAAAGAGCAGACTCAGTACTGACAGGCATTTGTCCACTGTCACAAATTCACGTCATCCTGTTTTAGTGACATTTACACAGCAGCATTTTAAGGAAGGCTCCCTGTAGGGGACTACGGAAGACTGTGTCATGGCCTAGCTAGGGTGTCTCCGCTTTCTCGAGGGCCTTGTGAAGAGCCCCTGCTTGCTAAGTGGCCGGTCATTGTAGGACACAGCATGCCAGTTATAACTTGCTTTTAACTGGTTGAAACCAGTTTGTATGGCCTTAGGCCAAAGGGCGGACATAGCCTGTGGGAAGTCCCTTTTTTCATATGTATGAGTTGCTTTTGTATTGTGTATATATAGCTCTATGCTCCCGGTCCGCCTTTGGACTCCGACCCAGGCCGAGCTGAGCTTCGGTGCTTGGTTCCCCGCCTAAGTGACAGCAACGCCCAGGGTCCCCGTTGCGGATGTGTCACTTTACCTTCATTAAAGCCAAATAACTCACTGTGTGTGTGGGCCTCGTCCTTGCAGAGCACTCAGGCACGTAACACTCCCCCCACTTTGTTACAAGGATACTGCAAATCAGTTATAATGATTTCTAAAGTAAGTGCATCTTTCTATATGCACTTCTAAAATGCCCCTAATCAGAGGATGTACGTGCTGTTATGTGAATAAAGGCATGTCTACATGGAGACACTCAGGAAAGTTAATCCAGATTAAGTAAAAGTGAATTTAAAGTGGATTGATTAAACTGCATTAAACCCTGGTGTGGCTACACGTCTTCAGAATTAAAGTGGCCTTAATTTGATTTTGCGTACTTCAATTTAGCAGTGAATTACGCTAAACAAAATTAATGCCACTTTAATTCTGAATAAGAGCAGTCACACAGGGATTTAGCTATTCCTCATTAAAAATTAATTTGGATTAATTTTCCTGAGTGTCTCTGTGTAAACAAGCCCTAAGAATTAGAGCAAGTTCTCCACCCCGTAGGACCAAAATAGCTCCACTTTCCCTTTTTTTAGCCATGGGTTCCTGATTTCCAGATAATGTTACTGGGTTCTTATCCTGGTCTAGTATTTGGAGACTGTCTCTGTGAAATGGTGAGTTTTGTATTGTAACCGGAACATGACATTTCATTCGCTCTCATCTCGTGGAGACGGTGAATTTGTTGCTTAGTTTAATCAAGTCCGTGAGAGTGAAAAAATAGAGCTGCTCTTTGTGTATGGGAATCACAATAACAACAGCATCGCAGCAGTTTTTCCATCTGGTCTCTAAGGACTTGGTCCAAACCCCATTAAATTCATCCATGGGAGTCTTTCCATGGCTTTCAATGCTCTTTGGATCAAGTCCTAACTCATGCACGTCGATATAAATTTAAATCACATCCATGAAACATTAGCTTTAAAGTAGCAGCTAAAGGAATATAGAAAGTTTCATTTGAAACATGGGCAAAGCCAAGCCTGAGTGTGAATCTTTGCCAGGAAATGCTTGCTGAGCTCAAACCTAATCACGCTTCAGGACAAAAGGATGTAGAATTGAGAAGATGGCTGCATTCATCATGGGGGCCGCGAGTCTCAGAGGCTGGGTCAATCGACTCAGGCTCGTGGGGCTCAGGCAACAAGTTAAAAATAGCAATGTAGATGTGTGGGCTTGAGCCTGGGCTTCAGGATCCTCCCTCCTTGCTGGGTTTCAGCCTGCGCCCAAACGTCTACACTGCAATTTTACAGCTCCTCAGCCAAAGCGCTGCAAGCCCGAGTCAGCTGCCACGGGCCAGCTGCTGGTGCTTTATTGTAGTGTAGACAGACACTCCAGGCTGTTCCAGTAGCATGAAACTGATGTAATGGAGTGATGAATCAGGCCCCTATTTTTAATCTAAAATAAAGTCACTGAATCCAAATCCTCAGCTGGTGTCAGTCATCACCACTCCAGTGAATTCAGTGGAGCCATGTCTGTTTGCACCAGCTGAGGGGCTGGCCCACTGGATTTAGTGTTGAAGGTTAGCTAGGGTTAACCATTCCTTGACAGCTGTCTCCTCAAGCATTCTAGTGAGTAAAGAATTTTAACAAGCATTCACCTCTAAAGTTTACTTGACTGTTAAACAGCGTTTGATTGTGTGGACTATATGTCCTACATTTTGGCCAAACCAACGTATCCTTTGGCTTGGTCACTAAAAAGTTCTCTATCTGTGCCCCTGCTGTGGACATGTTTGAAAAGAGGCATTGAAAATTCAGAGAGGTGGAAGCAGGGAACATAAAATCATGCGAGGCTTATGACGTCTGAGGAGTTAGAATTTCCTGTATATCTATCTATGATCCTTATCGGGGCCTCATTACTGTAGTGTCTGAGCACCTCGCAGCCTTTTGTGTATTTATTCTCACACACATGCTGGGAGAAAGGTCAGAGCTATTATCCACGCTGTAGAAATGGGGAACTGAGACAGAGAGACTCGAGTCACCCACCATTAAGCCTGTGGCAGAGGATGGACTTCAACTGGGGGTCTCCCAAGTTAGTCCCCAACTGCTGGACCATCCTTCTTTGCCTAGGAAGCTACTGCTTTACGTGGGCATGAAAGCACACTCCAAAGAAACAACACAGAAGAGGTGATAAAGTATGTTCTCATCCAACGCCGAGGTTAATACAAGAGTTGCCAGGTGTCTGGTTTTTGACTGGAACGCCCAGTCGAAAAGGGACCCTGGCAGGTCCAGTTGGGTGGTTAAAAGTCCGGTCGGTGGCACAGCAGGGGGCTGGGGCTAAGGCAGGCTCCCTGCCTGACCTGACTCTGTGTTGGGAACCGTGACCAATGGGAGCTGTGGGGGTGGCACCTGTGAGTGTGAGGGCAGTGCATGGAGCCTCCCTGGCCTCCGCCTAGGGCTGCAAGGATCTGGAGGCCACTTCCTGGGAGCCATGGTAAGTGCTGCTGGGACCCCAAACTCTCTCCTGCATCCCAACCCCCTGCCCCAGCCCGGAGTCCCCCCAATCCCCAGCTCGGAGCCCTCTCCCACACCCTGAACCCCTCATTTCTGGCTCCCGCTGGAGATCGCACCCCAAGCCCAAAGCCCATGCCCCTCTGCACCTCAACCCATTGCCTAAGCCCTCACCCCCCTCCTGCACCCCAGCCCCCTGCCCCTGCTCAGTGAAAGTGAGTGAGGGTAGGGGAAAATGAGTGATGGAGGGAAGGGGGTTGGAGCGAGTGGTGGCAGGGCCTCGGAGAAGGGGTGGAGCATGGGTGGTGCCTTGGGGTGAGGGGCAAGGGTGTTCGGTTTTGTGCCATTAGAAAGTTGGCAACTCTAGTTAATACAATGAACTGGTGATTGTGGAAAAGTGACATTTTGCTTCGATATTCAGGGAAACCTTTGCACAGAGTCCGTGGGGATGAAGGTAATACCCACAGGTCCTTTCTGTTTAATGACCTGATCCCAAAAGGAATTGAACACCCAGCTCCCATTGACGTTAAGGAGTGCTTAGTAGCCTTGAAAATCAGGCCACCCCTGGGGGCCAAAATATAGATTTAGACCCCAAAGCTGCAAAGAGAGCCAAGCAGACGACCCCTCCCCACTGGCTACAGGCATCTATTTACATGGTTGTCTAAGGGCTTAGTGCCTAAATCTAAATCTGTATTTAGGCATCTAAATAGAAAAGGGTATTAAGGCCTAATTTTTCCAAAGTGACTAGTGGTTTTCAAGGCCTGGCTTTCAGATGCCAACCTAAGACTCCTTCCAGGGGCCTAGTTACACGAAGTGCTGAGCACCCAGCCTCTGAACATCAGGCCCCTTTAAGGGGCTCAGGTTGGGTGCCCCCAATACGTCAGCTACTTTGGAAAAGGTCGGGGGAGATTTTCGGAGTGTGATTCAATGGGCTGTAGGCTGGGCCGGCTCTAGCCATTTCACCACCCCAAGCACGGCGGCACGCCGCAGGGGGCGCTCTGCTGCTTGCTGCTCCCGAGGCTCCAGTGGACCTCCTGCAGGCATGCGTGTGGATGCTCCACCGGAGCTGTGGGACCAGCGGACCCTCTGCAGGGACGCCTCCGGGAGGTGTACCGGAGCCGCCTGCCACCCTCCCGGCAACCGGCAAAGCGCCCCCTCACGACGTGCCGCCCCAAGCACGCGCTTGGTGTGCCAAGGCCTGGAGTTGGCCCTGGCTGTAGGCCCAACTCTCATTTGCACCTTTGAAAATCTCCACCTTGGGAGTCTAATTTTTGACATAACTACCAGGACTGAAAACTGCATGCTGTTCAAGAGCAGGAATATAACCATAATTTCTAGTTCCTACACCATTGTCTAAATGGCTCAAAGTGTTTATGGCCGTTAAAGCTCAGCTCAGCACTCCTGGCCCATTTAAGCTGTCTGGCACGTAACAAAACCTGGGAATTAAAAAAAGAAAGTCTCCTAGTAACAGGCAAGTCTGTGGTTTTTAGCTCTGCTTGAGACTCCGCCAGACATGAGCTGATGCAGTTGTTAGAATTTATTGCCCTGTGGCACACGCACCCAGGCATTTAATTTGCTCCTGAGCAGCTCCAGTGCGAGCCTCCAGGCAGTGCAATGGCCCGAAGAGTTCTGTTGTGAGGTGTGAGTCCTTTGCTAGAGTTGCTGGGGCTTTTACATTCATTGCGTATTGTCTGCAGAAAGCAGAGATACGCCAACGCCAGAGGCACCTGGTGAAGGTGATGGTAAGGCTCACAGGAGATGTGACAGGAGAGTAGGGAGAACCTGTGCATGGATAGTGGGTGAGGCAAACGCAAAGGCCGCCGGTTGCTCGTGGTCCTACAGATGAGTTGTTTGGATCATTTCTAGGCCCTGCAGCTGTGTGTAAAGGAAGCTGGAGAGCCAGGGGAGTTCCTGGTGGCACCATGGTAAGAGTGACAATTATAGCCCTGTGTAAATCATGGTTTTAAAAAAAATCACAGCAGCATCATGGGTAAGTGTTGGAATTTCATGGGATGGACACCACAGCTGAGGTCCCAGGAACAGAGGCTGGGATCTGCTGTTTGGGCACAAGCATGTGTGTGAGGGGGCCCTGCACTGGCAGGGGATTGAGATGAGACTGGGCTCTCCTTCCACAATACCCTCTTTGGGGTAGGTCCCCCTTTTCCCTCCTTCCTCCAATGGGGGTCTTCTGTTAGGCAACCTACCTAAAATATTGAATAGAGTAGATTTCAGAGACCAGCTGTGCATGAAATATCTCTGAAATCCTTTCTGCAAAGATAAAGAAATTCTTCTATTATTACTAAGATTTTTAATTTACAGTTCTCAAATCTTCAAATTTCTGAACATTTGAAAATAAGTAGAACCATCGTAATCCCAACATTGCATGATCCTAATGAGCTCTTAATCCTCTCCTCCTGAAGACTGATTACCATTAAGCTATTATCATTGAAGATCTCTTTTAAACTTCTTGAAGGCCATTTGACATGCTCAGTTCAGATTTGCAAAAGAGAGAAGGAATTCATAGCTTTGCCCAGTCGTGAAGAAAATATTTCGATTTTAAATAATCTGATCCAGGGGAGCCAAGCATAAGGGTGATGAAATTGATGTAACCTTTGTTGATTTAGGCAAGGCTTTTGGTTCAATTGGGCGTGGTCAAATTATTTACAGTTTAAAAAGATTTAGTATCAATGCATGCATGCATACGACAAAGTGGGTATTCACCCATGAAAGCTCATGCTCCAATACGTCTGTTAGTCTATAAGGTGCCACCGGACTCTTTGCTCCTTTTACAGTATCAGTGAAGAATTTATTGAAATTAAGGATTTATAGAATAATTGTTCCACAATGATTCAGGTTGGCGAAGATTCCACTGAGCCAATACCAATCCATAGTGGGATTAAGCAAGGTGATCCTTTGTCCATAATGTTATTTAATATAGCCATGGGTCTTTTCTTGTCCAAATTGGAAAAAAGAAGAAAGTCATTTTGGGGTTAGAGGTAGGAAAATCACCGCTTTAGACTTTGCAGGCAATATTGTAAGAACTAGTAACTGCCACACAGGGAATTTTGAACAAATTCTGTCCATATACCAGCCTTAAAGTGACTGTCAAAAAGACAAGGGACTTTATATCCTGCCATAGTACAAAACACATGAAGTTAATTCCAAAGACAACTGGAAAACAGGTCTAGAGCCTGAAGATTATATTGAACCTGGACAATTCGAGAAGTATTTGCTGCCCTAGCCCTGGTGTACACTAGGAGTTTAGGTCGAATTTAGCAGTGTTAGATTAATTTAACCCTGCACCCGCCCATATGACGAAGCCATTTTTGTTGACATAAAGTGGTCTTAAAATCGATTTCTGTACTCCTCCCCGATGAGGGGATTAGTGCTGAAATCGACATCGCTGGGACGAATTTTGGAGTAGTGTGGATGCAATTTGATGGTATTGGCCTCTGGGAGCTATCCCAGAGTGCTCCATTTTAACCGCTCTGGACAGCGCTCTCAACTCAGATGCACTGGCCAGGTAGACAGGAAAAGGCCCACGAACTTTTGAATTTCATTTCCTGTTTGGCCAGTGTAGTGAGCTGATCAGCACAGCCACAGCTGACCATGCAGAGCTCATCAGCAGAAGTGACCATGGAGTCCCAGAATTGCAAAAGAGCTCCACCATGGACCGAACGGGAGGTACTGGATCTGATCGCTGTATGGGGAGACGAATCCGTGCTATCAGAACTCCGTTCCCAAAGACGAAATGCCCAAATATTTGAAAAAAATCTCCAAGGGCATGAAGAACAGAGGCTATAACAGGGACCCGCAGCAGTGCTGTATGAAACTTAAGGAGCTCAGGCAAGCCTGCCAAAAAACCAAAGAGGCAAATGGCCGCTCCAGGTCAGACCCCCAGACATGCCACTTCTATCATGAACTACTTGCATTTCTAGAGGGTGCCCCTACAGCTACCCCACCCCTGTACATGGACCCCTGCAAGGGATTCTCATGCAGCAGGGATGAGGATTTTGGGGAGGAGGAGGAGGAGGAGCAGGTCGAAGATAGCGCACAGCAGGCAAGTGGAGGGGAGGGCAGTTGGCTTACAGGGAAGTACAGTGAACCAAAGGGGTGGGTTTTCATCAAAGAGAAACAAACAGAACTTTCACACTGTAGCCTGGCCAGTCATGAAACTGGTTTTGAAAGCTCCTCTGATGTGCAGCGTGCCCTGCTGCACTCTTCTAACTGCCCTGGTGTTGGGCTGCATGTAATTAGTGGCCAGGCGATTTACCTCAATGTCCCACCCCACCATAAACATCTCCTCCTTACTCTCACAGAGACTGTGGAGCACACAGCAAGCAGTAATGACGATGGGAATATTGATTTAGCTGAGGTCTAACCAAGTCTCTAAAGTGCATCAGTGCACTTTTAAACCAAATGCACATTCTACCACCATTCTGCACTTGCTCAGCCTGTAGTTGAATAGCTCCTGACTAGTGTCCAAGCTGCCCATGTACAGCTGCATGAGCCATGGCATTAAGGGGTAGGCTGTGTCCCCAAGGATATCTATAGGCATTTCAACATCCCCAACAGTTATTGTCTGGTCTGGAAAGTAAGTCCCTTGCTGCAGCCGTTCAGACAGACCAGAGTTCCTGAAGACGCGAGCATCGTGTACCTTTCCTGCCCATCTCACTCTGATGTTGGTACAACGTACCTTGTGATCCATCAGTGCTTGTAGCACCATTGAAAAGTACCCCTCAAGGTTTATGTACTGGCTGCCTTGGTGCTCCGGTCTCAAGATAGGGATATGTGTTCTGTCTATCACCCCACTACAGTTAGGGAACCCCATTGCAGCAAAGCTATCCACTATGACCTGCACATTTCTCAGAGTCACTACCCTTGATAACAGCAGCTTAGTGATTGCATTGGCTACTTGGATCATAGCAGCCCCCACGGTAGGTTTGCCCACTCCAAACTGATTCCCGACTGACTGGTAGGTGTCTGGCGTTGCAAGCTTCCACAGGGCTATCGCCACTCACTTGTGAACTGTGAGGGCTACTCTCATCTTGGTATTCTTGTGCTTCAGGGCAAGGGAAAGCAAGTCACAAAGTTACATGAAAGTTCCCTTACGCGTGCGAAATTTTGCAGCCACTGGGAATCATCCCAGACCAGCAACACTATGTGGTCACACCGGTCTGTGCTTGTTTCCTGGGCCCAGAATCAGCATTCAATGGCTAGAACCTGCCCCATTACCACCATGATGTCCAAATGGCCAGGGCTTGTGCTTTGAGAGAAGTCTGTGTCCATGTCCTCATCACTCTTGTCACAGCGTTGCTGTCGCCTCCCCGCCTGCTTTTGCAGGTTCTGGTGCTGCATATACTGCAGGATAATGCACGAGGTGTTTACAGTTCTCATAACTGCCGCGGTGATCTGAGCGGGCTCCATGCTTGCCATAGGATGGTGTCTGCAGGAGAACAGAGTGGCACCGGAAACATGACAATGGTTTGCAGTCCTATTGCACCATCTGCTGCCAGCAGCGCCCAGGACACAACAGCAGTGGCTAAGCTGAGTGGGCTGCATGCTTGCGGTGGTATGGCTTCTATGCAGAAAAAAGGGGTGAAACGAATGTCTGCTGTTGCTCTCATGTATCCCAAACCACCCGCTACAACGTTTTTGCCCCATCAGGCAGTGGGAGCTCAACGCAGAATTCCAATGGGTGGCGGAGACTGCGGGAACTGTGGGATAGCCACCCACAGTGCAACGCTCCAAAAGTCGACGCTAGCCTCGGTTCTGTGGACACACTCCGCTGATTTAATGCGCTTAGTGACGACACACACAATTGTCTGTATAAAATCGCTTCCTAAAAAATTGACTTCTATAAATTCAACCTAATTTCGTAGTATAGACATACCCTTAGAAAGGAATCATGGATTCAGCTTTTCAGTTAAACTTCCTGATTGGTACAATAAACTCTAGAGCACTCACCTTAAACTAGCACAGCACTTTGATATTTTAAAAGTTTCTATATTACCCAGATTATTTTACAATTTACCTTTAAGCAGGCTACCTGTTTATGTTCTTCATAGTTTGGACATGATTGTCAAAAAGACAGTTAAAATATTTCTCACCTACCTCAATGCAAGGAACCTGGAGGTTAAAAAAAATTAAAAGATGGTGAGTGCTTAAGTGGTCGACGAGGTGCACTCTCAATCTTTAGATGGTACAGCCTGGCAAAAGAAACAATTCCACACATATCTGGCCAGTGTCAAAAGAACAAGGCTGCCAGAATTAAAAGGCATAATAGGATTTTAAATGTCTTCGTTGATAAAAGTGAGTGATCTCAGAATGCCAGATATAGCTTTCGTCCAAGATGGCAAGGCTGTAGCTGTGGATTTGAGGATTCAGTGAGAGGATAATGTCCTGAGTGTGGAGGAAATGTGTAGGGCCAAGGGAGAATACTACTTTGTTCTTGATAGGCGAGTAATGGCCATTGTAGTAATGGAGATATGGCTGCAGGTTTTGCATCTGTTGTTCTTGCAGGGTCTGGTGCTGCTTTGACTTGGTGTCTCCTGGTCTGTGGTGAGCTTCTGATGATGAGCTTGACAAGTCTGGGGAGTTGTTTGAAGGCCGGAAGAGAAGGTTCAGAAATATTTCTTTCTCGATGTGGCCCCCATCAAGCATGGGTTGTAGTTGTTTGATGATGCCCCATACGGAGTATGGATACCCAGTGTGGAGTGGTAGGTGACAACTAGTGGTGTGCGGTCAGTGTTTGTTTTCCCCCCTTGTACTGAAGCAGGTTTTCTTGGGAAATTAGGGTGGCCCATTCCATGATGCGATCTACTTCTCTGGTAGAGCGTCCTTATTTAGTGAAGGTGATTTTAAGTGTGTTAAGATGTTTATCCTGGACTTTCTCCTCAGAGCATGTTCTGTGGTATTTGAGTGCCTGGCCGTAGATTACACATTTCTGGATGTGGTTGGAGTAGTTTCTGGATCAGTGGAGGTAAGTGTGGTGATTCATGGGTTTCTTGTAGACAGTTGTGTGTAGGGTTCTGTTTTTGAAGCTCATCATTGTCTCCAGGAAGTTGATGCTGATGTGGAAATGTTCTAGAGAGTTTAATGGATGGGTAGTGGTTGTTGAAGTTGTGGTGGAAATATATGAGGGAATTTAGGTCATCTGTCCAGAGGATGAACATGTCATCCATGTATATCATGTATATCATCGGTTTTGTGTTGCATTTTTTCCAGAAATTCTCAGGGTGCCCCATGGAAAGGTTGGCATATTAAGGAACCATCCTAGTACCTACAGCTGTTCACAGGTTTGGACATGGTGTTTGTCGTTGAATGTAAAATTGTTCTGGGTTAGGGATGATATGGTCGAGTTTGGCGATATGTTTGGAGTGGAGATCTGAGGGTTGTCCATTGTCTTCTAGATATCTGAGGCAGACAGCAATGTTGTCATTGTGGGGGATGTTGGTGTCTAGGGAAGTGACATCCATGGTGGCAAGTACAGTGTTCCGAGGGAGGCTGTTGATATTGCTGAGTTTCTGGAGGAAGTCAGTTGTAGCCTGGAGGAAAAGTGTTCTTTGTACGGTGAGTGGTTTGAGCATGGCTTCTGTGAGTCCCAATACGCCTTTAGTAAGAGTGTCATGGTCAGATATGATGAGTCTGTCTTGGTGCCATTGTTTGTGTATCATGGGATCCCCAATTCCAGTCTTGCCAAGCTCATCATCAGAAGTAAGCTCCCCACAGACTAGAACCCTCCAACTCAAAGTGGCACCTGACCCTGCCAGAGCAAAAAGATGAGAAACCTGTAGCCATGTCTCCACTGCTACAATGATCAATATCCCACACAACCCACCTTTCAAGATCCATGGGTCCTACACATGCCTATCACAACATGTGGTATACCTCATCTAGAGTATCAAATACCCCAGTAACAACTATGTGTGTAAAATGAAACAATCACCACACTCTCAAATGAACTCACACAAAAAGTTGATAAAAGACAAAAACATCCTATTATCGCTGGGTGAACACTTTTCACAAAATGATCAGTCAATATCTGACCACTCAGTCCTCCTCCTCAAAGGAAACCTGCACAACACTATCAAAAGACGAGCTTGGGAGCTTAAATTCATAAATCTGCTAGACTCCAGAAATCATGGACTCGATAGAGATACTGGTTTTATGTCTCATTACAATAATCTGTTACCCACTAACGCTCCTAGAAAACATGACCTATGAAGGAAGATTGAAAAAAAATTGGGGTTGTTTGGTATGGAAAAAAGAAGATGGAGAGGGGACGTGATAGCAGTTTTCAAGTACATAAAAGATGGTGTGGCGGGTTGGTCACCCTGCTCCAGCCCTGAGGGGGTTAAAAGCAGCCCTGGAGAGGGCTGTGGTGGGGAAAAGCTAGGCTGATTCGGGGAAGCAGCCACAGCTGGGGCCATACCCCAGTCGGCCGCAGCTGGCCCTATAAGAGGGCTGAGGGCCAGAGGCTGTGGGAGTCCCTCTCTAGCTTCCGAGAAAGAAGGGCCTGGCTGCCTGAGAGCTGAGGAGGGTACCTCAGGTAGAGCAGTGCTGGGGAAGGGCAGAGGGAGCTGGGGAGCTCCAGCCTAGCAAATCCCCAAGCTGAAGGCCAAGTTAGAGGCCTATGAAAGGGTATTGGGGCTGCAGAGGGGCAGCCCAGAGATAGGCACAGGCAGCTGGTTAGGGTGACGAGACATCCCAATAAAATTGGGACTTTCCTGATTTTGAGGAGTTTGTCCTGCGTCCCAACCAGAGTACCGTCAGGACGCCATTTGTCCTGATATTTTGTTTCCTGGTCTTCGACAGCAATTTGGCGGAGAGTCCTTCAGTCCAGACGGTCTTTCGGTGGTGGGTGCTTCTGTCTTTGGTGGCAGGGTTTATTACCCGCCGCTGAAATACCTCCGAAGACCATCTACAACTGAAGGGCTTTCCGCCGAATTGCCGCTGAACTCCCGGACAGGTGAGTGTAAAAAAACAAACAAACAAAAAAAGCCCCCCCCGCGACAGTCCCAATATTTTCCCTTAAACATCTGGTCACCCTACAGCTGGTCCAACCCCCCTTGCTGATGATGAGTAGTTTACAGACTGCTGTCTGACCCAGTGAGCGGGGGCTAGATGATGACTGGCAGTAGCCACTGAGGTAAGGTGGAGATAGAGAGTTGGGGCCCCCTGGGTGGGGAGACCCAGATTGTGGGTTACTGCTGGGGCATAACCCTGACTTAGAGGGGCACTGGGTCTGGGAGGGACACAGGGGCCAGTGGCAGGTGAGACACTGGCCTGCAGAGGGCGCTCCAGGCTGAAAGAGCTAATTCCCAAGATGACCAGCAGGAGGCGCCATGCTGGTGAGTTGTTGCCTCACAACAAATGGTTACAAGGAGGAGGAAGAAAAATTGTTCTTCTTAACCTCTGAGGTTAGGACAAGAAACAATGGGATTAAATTGAAGAAAAGGAGGTTTAGGTTGGACATTAGGAAAAACTTTCTACTGTCAGAGTGGTTAGGCACTGGAATAAATTGCCTAGGGTGGTTGTGGAATTTCCATCATTGGAGATTTTTTAAGAGCAAGTTAGACAAATACCTGTCAGAGATGGCCTCGATAATACTTAGTCCTGCCATGAGTGCAGTGGACTGGACGAGATGACCTCTTGAGGTCCCTTCCAGTTCTATGATTCTGTGATTCTATGATTCCTTTGTCCTATGACTGCAGAGGTGTTAAGGCCCACTTCATTTTGACTGGGTTCTTGCAACATATGTTAACACCTCATGCTTAAACAATCTGTTCCAACTTATATTTAGCTGTGACACTCTGATTCTCTTCCCCAGATTTGAAGAAGAGCTCTGTGGACCTTAAAAGCTTGTCTCTTTCATCAGCAGAAGTTGGTCCGATAAAAGATCTTACCTCACCCACCTTACCTCTTTCCTACAGCCACATGGCCTTCATCTGTGCAGCCAGCTTCCTCTGCCACTAGGAGGGCCTCCTTTGTAGAAGAAATTTTCCTTGCAGTTTCCAGCAAATATGTGACCTCCGCCTCTTACAGCTGGTGTATAATTTTTGATAAACGAGGCCCCAAGGCATTGGCTGCAGACGGAAAGTTGTTTTGATTGTAACAGTCTTTGATTCATTAGAGCCAAAAATGATTTATTTTTGCTTTGCTTTCCTCCACTCTGTCCCCTTCGTTGCTTCTATTTTGAATAGGGATTGAGCTGTTCTAGTTACATGCCAACGGTCGCATGCGTTGTAGTTGCCATTCAGCCTGTCAGTCACCTCCTGCATCAGATATGTGTGAACAGGGTGGTTGGTTATCTGCCTGTGCAGCTGAGCAGTGAGCATCTGAATCGGCAATTTTGACTAGCGCCCTGGCTCTTTGACTCAATAGGCTTGTGATTTGGGTAGGCAGGAAAGCCAACCCTTGTGAGCCTATTCCCTGTTGCAAAGAGCCGTCCCCCCTTTATTTATTCAAGGTTGCCTTGTGACTTGGGCCACGTCTACACTACGGGATAATATTGAATTAGCTAAAATCGGTTTTATAAAACTGATATTATAAATTCGATTTCATGCAGCCACACTAGGCACAGTAATTTGGTGTTGTGCGTCCATGGTCCGAGGCTAACGTTGATTTCTGAAGCGTGCCATTGTGGGTATGTCTCTTCCGTAGCTATCTTCATAGTTCCCGGCTCAAGTTCTCCCCCGCCCTTGGATATCTTCTGTGGTTGAATTCATGGTGTCGCGGGATGGTTCTGAGGTTAATGTCGTCAGTCATGATCCTATCCTCCGGCGAAACATCAGCTGACAATCCTTTCACGCCGTTTTTTCCTGGATTGTCCCTGGCAGACGCCATAGCACAGGCAACCACTGCGAGCCCATTTCAGCTTTTTTGGTTTTTCCAAGGCACCGTATGTGTACTGGATGCTGTGGATGAGAGAGGCGATTACTCCAGCGCTACACAGACAGCATTCACTGGTGCTTTTGCAATGTATAGCAGAGGATGGTTATTGGTCGTTTCTTTAACTGTCTGACTGCCGGATGAAAACTGGCAATGAGCATGATGTTATCTCTCTCCTTCCTCTTGTACTTGTCGCGGAGCTGCTATCATGAGTGCCCCTGGCTGAAATCGGCCTGGGGGCGCAATGCCAAAGCCAAATTTGGGATATGACTCACTTGGAGGACTTGAGTCCGATACAATCTCTCCTTGATGTGTTTCTAAAAATATTAGAGTCAGTCCTGCGCTTAGAATAAAGGGGCAAGTGTATTTTAGGACCAGTGTATCACGAGCACAGCTGCACTCCGTGTCAGTATTCACAGGGGGTGCCCCTGCAACAACCCACCGTTGCTTTTCTCCCTCCCCCAACTCCTTCTGGGATACCGTGGCAAGTGTCCTGCCCATTTGTGTCATGAAGTAATAATAGAATGCAGGAATAAAAACACTGAGTGTTTTTGAGTGACATAAAATGAGGGGGGAGGCAGCCTCCCGGCGCGATGATAGTCCAGGCAGGACATTAAGCGGTGTGGGGGGAGAGGAGCCCAGCATGCTGCTGCTATGACAGTCCAGGCAGTACAGAATCTTTTCTTTACACAGGAAAGGGAGGGGCTGAAGCCAGCCCAGTTGCTATGATGAAGCTGGTTATTAGCCGTTCTCTGTCCTATCTACTGGGTAGTAACCAGCAATGTTGGCCTTTTGATATCAACATGTTAGATATTCATGAGGACGGTTACTAGTCCTATTGCACGCTTCTACACCACCGGGGAGGGGGAGAAAGGAGGAGGATACTGCTCTTCACTGCTGCAGCATCGCGTTCTTTCTACCAGCAGCATTCAGTACACATAGGGTGACATTGAAAGTAGTCAAGAAATGATTTCTTTCCCTTTTTCTTTCACTGGTGGGGGATGGGGGGGAAAGAAACTGAGGAGCTGGTTCCCTGACCACGCCAGACACTGTGTTTGAACCTACAGACATTGGGCTCAGCCAAGAATGCAAATACTTTTCAGAGACTGCTGTGGACTGTGGGATAGCTGGAGTCCTCAGTACCCCCCTCCCTCCATGAGCGTCCATTTGAGTCTCTGGCTTCCCGTTACGCTTGTCACGCAGCGCTGTGTAATCCTGGAGATTTTTTTTCAAAATGCTTTGGCATTTGTGTTCTGTAACGGAGCTCTGAATACAACAGATTTGTGTCTCCATACAATGATCAGATCCAGTATCTCCGTTAACAGGTCCATGCTGGAGCTCTTTTGGATTGAGACTGCATTCGCCACCCGTGCTGATCAGAGCTCCACGCTGGGCAAACAGGAAATGTAATTCAAAAGTTCGCGGGGCTTTTCCTGTTTACCTGCCCGCTGCATCCGAGTTCAGATTGCTGTCCAGAGCGGCAGTGTGCACTGTGGGATACCGCCCGGAGGCCAATAACGTCGATTTCCGTCCACACTAACCGTAATCCGATATGTTAATATCGAGAATTTAGCGCTACTCCTCTCGTCGGGGAGGAGTACAAAAATTGATTTAAAGAGCCCTTTATATCGATATAAAGGGCCTTGTAGTGTGGATGGGTACAGCGTTAAATCGATTTAACGCTCTTTAAATCGATTTAAACGTGTAGTGTAGACCAGGCCTTGGACTCTGCAACCAGACAAGGGGTTAAGAACCTCCTTTTTACACCCCAGTTTTACAGGTATAAATGTGCCAGCATCTTTCTTCCTTGGAGCAGGTGGTCAGGAAATGGGTAGAACCATGACTCCATTCCTCCCTGGAACCCTGACCCCACTTGCTTGCCAGTACTGGGCTACCAGTAGTTTAATGCTGCTGCAGATCAGCATCAAATCAGTAACTCCCAGGAAGGAGCAGGGAGGGGAATGTGACTCAGACAGGTATCACACAGCATCTTTGGGAGTACCCACTGAGGAGTGCTGCTTCCATACTGCCCCTTGCTCAGTGCTTAACCTAAAGACACAATCTACTCCTTAATTAATATTATGCTTAACCGCCCCCCAAAGCCACCTGTACAAGATCCTGGTGTTTTTTTTCCAAGTGTGATTATAATGCTGGCAAAAAGTGCCAGATTCACAGCCCTGGAGTCCTCTGTTTATGCGCAAAACAGACTCAGCATACTACAGTCTATCTAGCTTCAGCAGTTACGTGACCCTCACCAGAGTATCTGGGTGCTTCACTGTCTTTTAAAGCATTTACTGTCACAACACCCTGCTCTTATCCTCATTTTATAGGTGAAGAACTGAGGCCCAGAGAAACTAAGTGCCCTGCCCCATGGATAATTTGTTGCGGAGCAAGAACCCAGGTTTCCCACAGCCTACACTAGTGCACAAACCACTAGACTGTCTTTCCATCCCAGGGCTCCTGTCTTGTTTTAAATAATAAACAAACAAACCAGCTTAACTATATCACAGAGCTCCAAACACACCTGAGCATGGCGGAGGGGCCATGTGCTGCCTATCAAGTTTGCAACACTCATTTTTGCAGCAGGTGACAGTACAAAGATGCCTTTTGTCTGCTTGAGTCTGAGTGTGTGCACATGTGGGGAAGTGCGCGGGGTAAGGAGTAGACTGTGGTACTTTAAAATCTTCCCTCCACTCCCAATATGGATATGTAAACATCCACTGGTCCATTGACTTGTGTGCTCCAGTTTTGAACATCTGGGTTTTTTTAGTCACCGTGAAACTCATCAGTTATTTGCTCAACCGTTTCATCATCATGAGCCTGATGCAGGGAGGCCATCAATTGCCTCAACTCACACTGACTTCAGTGAGAGTCGAGAAGACTCGGTACCTTTCACAGAGTAGCACTCAGAACCTCACAGGATCCAGGCCATTATACGGGAGCCCATGGAAGGTGTCAAAATGGTCTCAAACAGTGGATCCCACTCCTTGGCCAAACCGGAAAAAAAAAATCAGACAAAGATAATCTGGGGGTGACCCCAACCTGAAATGGTTTAGGTTTTCCTTGCCAAAATAAAAAACTGAAAAAAAAATGTGTTTTGACCCAAAATGAAATTTTGTTTCAGTCTTTTCATTTCACGTCATTACATTTTTAACCCCTTTTATTCCCTCCCCCTGCCACCCGCACAAATCTGGCTACATTTCAAAACGAAAAGGCAAAGCTTCTTGTTTTGAAAGTGTCAAGATGAACTGGTTCAGCTCTTTCAACTGTTGTTTTTCTTTCTTTTTTTAATTTGGCCAAAACTATTCACTTTATGTAATCCAAAGTCACAAATAGTTTTATTTGACTGAAAAATGCATTTTTTGGGGGGTGAAGAAACTATTCGCTGAGAAAAAAAATCATCCAGTTCTACTTGTAAGAAGGCAGCCATAGTCTTTCTTCCACAGTAGACCCCTACCAGGCCTAAAAGGGGGCAGAGAGCAGTTGAGGGTCTCTGTCTTTGTCTCCAAAGGCTATCTACTTAGCTGTTTGCAGCAGCTCTAAAATTACTTTAAACATCTAACCAACCCTAGTGTGGTGATTTCACTGTTCCAGTTGCAAAATCCTGGCATCTTTCAAATGCATCTAAAATTACATGACTTTGAAGACTGGTATTTATTCAATATTCATGTGACATGTTGATGCTCTGCAACAATTTTTAACCATAAATTACATAGTAAATAAAAAAACAAACTCCAAATGCCGTGAATGTTGGTAGCTGCAGAGGAAGAAGCTTATTTACCTAGCTGTTGAGAGGGTGTTTTCTTGTTACCTTTCATCGCACCCAACCTCTAAGAACTCATTGATGAACAAATATTGTTAAGTCATTTCTCTTTCCATTTAGGAAATAGGATGGTGTTCTTTAATGATTTATCTGCCCAGTTTTATGGAATATGCTTTGCAAGTTAATTTTGGATCCTATCGGGGACTTAAAAAAAATGTCATTTTGGAAAAAATTATCTGCTGCAGGAACAGTAAAACTAAGATGGGCCCAGTTCATTATATATGTCCAGGAGTCCAGTATGTGTCAAACTTTGACTGATCCAGCTTGTGGGACATATTGCTTTACTGCGGACTTGTCTACATGACACTGCAGTCTGGACTATGGAATTGTGAACGTTAGAGCCCGCTAATGTGCTGGTGTGAACTAAATGGTACCTAGTTCGTGTTGATGTTGTCCTGTTTCAGACTAACAAATATTAGCGAGACAAGGTGGATGAATCAACATCTTTTTTTGAACCAACTTCGGTTGGTGAAGGACAAGCTTTCAAGTGCACACAGAGCTCTTCTTCTGGTGTGAGGAATATGGCTGGTGTTAGTTTAGAGAATCACAGATCATAGAAATGTAGGACTGGAAGGGACCTTAAGAAGTTGGCTAGTCAATACCCCCATGCTGAGTACACCAAGACCATCCCTGACAGGTGTTTGTCCAATCTGTTCTTAAAAACCTCCAGTGGTGGAGATTCTGTGACCTCCCTTGTCAACCTGTTCCAGGATTTATCTACCCGTATAATTTGTTTCCTGATATCTAACCTGACTGTCCCTTGTTGCAGATTTAGCTGGTTAATTCTTGCCCTACCTTCAGAAGACACGGAAAACAATTGATCACCATTCTCTTTATAACAGCCCTTAGCATATTTGAAAACTGTTATCAGCTCCCCCGTCAGTCATCTTTGCTTAAAATTAAACATGTCCCTTTTTTAACCTTTTCTCGTAGGTCAGGTTTTCTAAACCTTTTATCATGTTTGTTTGGACTGTCTCCAGTTTGTTCACATCTTAAAATGTGGCACCTAAAACTGGTCACAGTACTCTGGCTGAATCCTCGCCAAGTAGACTAGAACAACTACTTTGCGTACATACAGACGTTACATACGACACTCCTGGTAATACATCCCAGAATTATATTTGCCTTTTTTACAGCTGCATCACACTGTTGACTCATATTCAATTTGTGATCCACTATAAGCACCAGATCCTTTTCAGCAGTACTACTGCCTAGCCAGATATTCCCCATTCATTTGATTTCATCTTGTTGATTACAGACCAATTCATCAATTTATCAAGACCATTTTGGATTCAAATCCCATCCTCCAAAGTGCTTACCACCCTTCCCAGCCTGGAGTCATCTGCAGATCTTATAAGCATACCCTGCGCTCTATTATCTAAGTCATTAATGAAAATATTGGATAGAATCAGATTCAGGAAAGATGCCTGCAGGACCCCATCCCCCCCAGTTTGACAGCAAACCATTGATATTTATCCTTTGAATATGTTTTTTGAACCAACTGTGATCCCCTCCTATAGCAATTTCATCTAGCCCACTTTGCTTATGAACTGTAGTATGGGACTGTGTCAAAAGTCTTACTAATCAAGATACATCAACGACTGCTTCTCCACCCTCATCTACTAAGTCAGTAGCACTGTTAATGACGGTTGCTTTGGCATGTCTTGTTCCTGACAATCCATATTGGCTATTACTTAGTGCCCTATTATCCTCTAAGTGCCTACAAATGGATTGTTTAATAATTTGTTCCAGAAGCTTTCTGGCTATCAAAGTTAGGTTGACTGATCTATAATTCCCCAGTTCCTCTTTGCTCTTTAGAGACGGAAAAGTCCTGTTAGGTCTCCTCTACCACATCACACAGTGCCAGTGCATGTTTGTTCTTTTTAGTGTATTCTCCAGTGTTTTGCCCTTTCTTGTTTTAAATATCCCCTTTTCCATCTTATCCTGATCTTTAAATGAGAGAGTTTAGAGCAGTGGTCCCCAACCTTTTCCGTGGGGTGGGCTCCGGACGACTAGCCGCCGAGGACTCTGGCCACTGGACAAGCAGCCACCAAAATGCCACCGTGAAGTGGCAACGTCAAGAGGTGTCGCCACCAAAATGCCGCCATGAAAGAGTGTCATCAAGAGGTGTCACTTCTTGACTTTGGCACTTCTCGTGGCATTTTGGCAGCTGCTTGTCCAGCGGCCAGTACGTGGGCGCACATAGATGCCCCGGTGGGTGCCATTGCGCCCGCAGGCACCAAGTTGGGGACCCCTGATTTAGAGCAAGTCTGAATGTTTGAAATCCGTGCTGAGCCAGTGTCCTCTGATGGTGTCAATTGACATAACTCCGCTGACTTAAATGGAGCTACAGTGATTTAAACCTGTTGAGGAATTGGCCAATTATTTTTACTGACCCACCTCCTCCATTTTCTCCTTCCATTTCTTACAAGCTCCTTTATAAACTTGGCATGTGCATGCGCTATTGTTGTGTCTGGGTGAGGGTTTTGGACGAGCTCCCATCACAGTAGTATCAAAGCACTCTGAAAGATGGGTTGTGGGTGAGGTGTCATCTGTTGAAATCTTCTGAGGTCAAGAAGAAGAAGTCCAGAACTAGAAGGAGCATTTTATGATGCCACAATGACCTTCAGGGAAAAGGCACTGTAATTACCAGCCACGGTAACCAAAAAGGTCAAAGCATTCATTATGACTTACGACCAGATCCCAGTTGTACTGAAATCAAAGTAAAAACTCCCCCTGCCTTTAATGAGGCCTGGATTTGATTTTGACAGACTAGATGAGCGATGTCACTGTGTAGCTCAGATAGACACATAGCTGGCAAATGTCATTTCCCATAGCTAGTGGAGGGGCGATAACACATGTGTAACCCAACGAGGGGTGTCGGCAGCAGACATCAAACCTGAGACTGCTTGAGCTTAATGCATGAGCCTCCACTGCCTGAGCTAAAAGACATATCTCTCTTAGTCAAGGTTGCAGCAGGTTCATCAATCTCTAGCTGATCTAGCCACCACTAGAGTGGAACAGAGTGCCACTCTGAGCCAGTATGGGCTACATATCCATGAGGTATATCAAAGATGTCACAGCTAATCAGAAAATGAATATGGGAGTTACTAAAAGGGGGGAAATCCATCTTGATGTAGAACTCTTAGCAGCTGCAATGAAAAAAGGAAACGAGAGATTCAACCATGTTGCTAAGAATGAGGTACAATTGGGAATCAAATTTAATGAGGTTATTATTGTGCAAGGCCTTGGTTAAAACACAATCCCTATTCACAGTCAGGGTGGTTTTCAAAACCAGGAAGATCAATCGTTGTGTAAAAAAAGTGATCATTAAATAAAACTTGTGTGACATCACTGGCGTCCTGGTGGCAAGCCACACCAATGATGAATTTGGTCCGTGATGTTTCTAATGCACATGCCTTTAATTATCCAAGCTCCCTTTACTTTTATCTGCATGAGTGGTTGCTCAGCCATGCTTCTTATCAACATGACCTTGACTGTAAATTAACACATAAACATTTGACGTACTATAAATGAACAAACTGTAACTTAATAATGGGTCTTCAGATGCTGATAACCCTGCATAAAAACAGCTGTCAAAGGCTCCCTCTGCACTAGAACAGGAAGATGGTATTGTGGTTAAAAATCAGGGCTGGGACCCAGATGACTGAAGTTTTATTCCTAGCATTCCCCAGACTTTGTCTGTGGCACTGGGTCTGCCACTTAATCCTTCTGGGCTTTAGTTTCCCATAAGTCAAATACTTTCCTCTTTGTCTTGTATATTTAGGAAGGGAATTTCAAAAGCCCCTAAGGGAATTAGGCTCCAACTAAAGTTCAGTAGAATTTGAGCACCCAACTCCCTTAGTTTCCCAGTCTTCCATTGGATTCTTTGGAGAAAAACTTCTTAGTATGTGATTCTACAGCTATCTGTCTAAGCTACTGCATATGCTCAGGGGTGAAAGTAACTTAAAGGACTCACTGGTACATCGCAGTCCTCAGCAGGCATGTGGCCTCAACCGGAAGAGGCGGGGCCTTTAAATCACCCCGGAGCTACCAGAGGCAGCTGGGAGCCCTGGGGCTTAGAGGTGAATTAAAGGGTCCGGGGCTCCGGCCACTGCGGAGCTCTGGGCCTTTTAAATCACCGCGGGAGCCCAGCTGTCGGAGCTCCAGTGGGGATTTAAAGGGTCTGGGGCTCTCTGCAGTGCTCCAGACCCTTTAAATCCCTGCCCAAGCCTGGCTGTCAGAGCTCTGGCTGGGATTTAAAGGGTCTGGGGCTCCCCACAGTGGCCAGAGCTCCAGGCCCTTTAAATCCCCGCCCAAGCCCGGCTGCTGGAGCTCCGGTGGGGATTTAAAGGGACCGGGGCTCCCCGCAGTGGCTGAAGCCCCGGACCCTTTAAATCACCGCCACAGAAGCCAGTCCAATCTGGCTCGGTGTACTGGCTCTTGCCGGTACGCAGTACCAGACCGTACCGGCTTACTTTCTCCTCTGCATATGCCTCCTATTATTGAGCGCCAACAATATTTCATGTGTTTATCCTCACAACCCCACTGTGAGGTGCACACAAGTTTTAGATTAGCATGCAACATTTATAGGCTATTGACTTATCCACTCTACTTGGAGGGATGTTCCTTTAATTTCTTTTAACTGTATCCACTAGTTACTTTATGGCGTGACCTCTTGTCTTCATTTGATGGAACAGGATAAAAAAGAAGATACTGACCAGTTTACATGCTGGTTACATCTACACTGCGTCTGCGAGCAAGTTTTTCACTCCGGTTCCACAGACTTGCACTTGTAGCTAAAAACAGCTGTGTAGATACTGCTTTGATGTCCGGCTGGACCTTGGACTCTCAAGCCTTCCAGCCTGAGCCACAATGCCTACGCAGCTATTTTCAAGCACACTAGTCCCGCTGTCATTAGTCAGTCAACCTGAGCTGGGAGGCTCCCAGCTACAGTGTTGACACATCCTATGAGCCTGATTTACAAAGGTATTTAGGTGCCTAAAGATGCAGGTAAGCCAAGGTCTTAATAAGCTCACCCCTGCCATCTATTGGTGAATTGGAGGAAAACACCTAAGGAGCAGACTGTATTTGCACAGACACACCTACATTGCCTGGGTCAGGGGTCGGGAACCTTCAGCACGCGGCCCACCAGGGTAATCCACTGAGCTGCGAGACATTTTGTTTATGTTGCCATTCTTGGCTAATGGGAGCTGCGGGAAGCAGCAGGAGGCGAGTGAGCCGAGGTGAATGGGCTCCTGAATTCTGGGACTTTGCTGATCTCAAACAACTAACCATGAGGAGGGTGCAGTAGAGGGAAAGGGGAAAGGTGTGTTGAAAGGGTATTGACCCTTTGGACTTGCACACCCCAAAAAGTGAGAAACTGAGGCAAAATAGTTAGATTCAGAAAAGATGAAATATTTTGTTTAAATGTCAGATTAGTTTCATTTGGATAAAATAAAAATGTTTCTTTCCGATAATGTTGAAGCTTCATAATATAATATCTAATATCTAATATCTAATATAACATATAAGTATTATATAGTATGAATATTAATATTTTAATATAAAATAAAAGTTTAACCAAAATGAATCTAAATGACAAAGTTAAAACTTTTTTTTAACCTTATCAAAATAAAACATTTGAACATTATTGAACCAAAATGAGAAAATTCAACATTTTTCCAGCTAAACTTTAGTTAGAAATGCTCCTTTGAAATGTTTCAATTTTGAAAAAACTGCATTTTCTGGTGGAAAACTGTTCCACTGACCAGCTCTAATTTTAAGTTTTTGAACAAAATAAGAAGGCGTGGTTCCATCCCTGTAGAGTTTGTAGCCTAAAGGACCCTGTCTTGCATTCACAAATACACAACTGATTGGCTTAGATGACTCATTCTATTCAAGCCTGATTTTGAGACTGATCTTGCAAACACGCAGGTGAGTTAATTTGCTCAGGTGAGTAGATTCCATTGAGGGTGATGGATGTAGTCATCTGAGGAAAGTTCATGGATTTGTAGCAGGGATCATGATTGCCTATTCTCACTTTCTATATAACATTCCAGCCAGATAATTTCACCAGTGATTCTTGCAACCAGCCCAATAAATTGTGGTTGAACTGGAGGATATCTTATAGAAAGGTCATGTCTACACTTACCAGGGATTGATGCTGTGGCGATTGATGCACCGGGGTCAATTTAGTGGGTCTAGTGAAGACCCGCTAAATCAACTGCAGATCACTCTCCCATTGACTCCAGTACTCCACAGGAACTAGATGAGTAAGGGAAGCCGACAGGAGAGCATCTCCCATCACCCCAGCATAGTGTAGTCACCACAGTAAATCGACCTAAGCTATGCCGACTCCAGCTACTTCACTCACATAGCTAGAGCTGTATAACTTAAGTCGACTTACCCCCATAGTGTAGACATAGCCAAAGACATTCAAACTTAGATTTAAATTTAAAGACTTTGAGTGATGGAGACTCCTTTACATCCCTTGATAAGTTATCTTAACGGTCAATTATCCTCAGCAAGAAGTTTTTGTGTTTGATGGAGGAATGGGTGGGTGCAAACTTCTGGCCTGTGTAATGCAGGAGGCCACACCAGACAATCAGCGTGGTCCTGTCTGTGAATTCATGAACTTTGCTCAGTTTGACTAGTTCCAATAATCTCAATGGAACCTACTCACTTGAGCATAGTGGTCAAACTAGATAATAATAGAGGTCACCGCACAATGGAGTCCTGGGCCATAACTGAGGCTCAGGTGATACAGGAATGCAAATAAATTATTATTAATAATTAATAACAATGGCTCCTTCTGGCCTCAAAAATCTATGAATTACTAACACGCACATACATACCCTGTGCTCCAGAGCTGATACAGTAAATGTTCAGTGTTATCTGGTGTTAATTTTCTTTCAAGAAAGAAGCTCTTGAATGTAGGTCCCTGATCATGGAAAGAGTTACAGACCCGAAGTACAGCAGCACTAACAGGTAATCACCTTCATAAAACTCCTGACTTGGAGAGAAAGAGAGTAAAAACATTCCGTAAAGATTACTAGGCCAAAGCCCCCGGACAAGTGGAAGCTGAATTTAAAGGGGGGAAAAATGAATATCCCAAACTAAACCAAAAACCAAAATCCTAATGAAAACACTAAATGCAATGATTAATATGACAACTGGGCAGCTTTCCCCGAAGACGTGAATTCCCATCAGGGTAATCAAATTTGTCTTTAAAATGATAAATAGTGCTACCACTAACCTAAAAACGTACCTTGGTTCCCCCGAAGCTCAATCTCTCCATACACTAGCTGCTTCATTTTTTTATGTATTTAAATAAACAAATAATATAAAACAAAACCCACAGTCCCAGCATGGAGTTTTTCAAAGTTACCTCAGTCTTTTTTGGCTGTTCAGTCTGCTCCCTGGTGTCCAGGTGTAAACAATTCCCAGAAAGAGACGTCTTTATCCTCGAATTCCAGAAAAAGGTTGCGCTTTGTCTTCCTCTTCCAAAAAGGCAGTCTTTGTGCAGCGCTCAACCAAACCAGGAGATGTTCAGTTCTTTTGGTGTTTTTTTTTCCCCCTTAAGTTCTCAAAACATCCCCCTTAATTCCCGTTTGTGGCTTTTATTTCTTAATGACATCCTTCTTCCGCCTTTCTCAGGCTATCTCGTCTGCTTTTCCAATGCTTTCTTCCCCCCAACACCCACACCCATTGGCACCTCTTGAAATTTTATACTGATGCTCTGCCCATGCTGGCTCAGAAATGGGCCTAGCTGCAACAGAGGTTAGATGCCGTGGTTGCTGGCACGGCTCTAACATGGCTTCCCTGGCTGGTGTGAAAAGGGAGCTTTTATGAGTATGGTTATATAACACGCTCCTAAAACCACGTAAATCCTAGCCCAGAAAGCTGAGGTTTAGCTCACCTGTGTGCAGTTTATTTGTGCTTATCCAGATTGTTGAGCCTCTATGGCCTTGTCTTCACTAGGAAAAAGTGTGTATTCTTAACATGAGTTAGCTAACTGGGTGAAATTTAATGGCCTGCGATATACAGGAGATCAGACTAGATGAGTTAATGTTCTCTTCAGATCTTAAAATTCTATGAATCTATAG
The DNA here is from genome assembly GCF_003597395.2 of Chelonoidis abingdonii. Taxonomy (NCBI): domain Eukaryota; kingdom Metazoa; phylum Chordata; order Testudines; family Testudinidae; genus Chelonoidis; species Chelonoidis abingdonii. Next base: position 6,655,007 of record NC_133770.1, read on the forward strand.
TTAATTAACATGAGGTAAAATTCAAGTGAAGTCAAGGCCGTTTGTAGGAGTCACATGAGTTAACAGGTTGAGTTAAAGACTATGTGGGACTCTAGGATTTACACTGACCTTTTTCCTAGCGATGACACGGCTTAACTGGAAAACTGAAGAGGGAACCGCTTTTAAAACAACTGGATGTATTTTTTTTGGAGGGGTGGGTGGGGGAGTTAGATTTAAAAAAAAAAACAATTGTGACGCTTTCCTATCAGTCTAAAGTATTTAGCAAACCAGCTGCAAGATGTTGACACATTTTCTGTAATGCACGTACAAGAGAATGGAGCACAAAGGCAATTTTCCATTGGAAAGATAAATATTAGAAGACTCCTGTGCCTTTACACTATGCACCTCTCCAGCAGTGTAAAGGGTCATTAAAGGGAGCGCAAATTGTATTTATGCTGCCTTGAAGTTGCCTTTGACTCCTGTTCTCCAGCTCGGCGAGAGGCGGAAGCGGAGTTGAAGGGGGAGCAGCAGCAGTCAACCCCGGGCCATGAGGACACGAGGTAAGTCGACCTAAGATATGTTGACTTCAGCTACGCTCTTCTCGTAGCTGAAGTTGCATATCTTAGGTCAATCCCCATCTCCTCCAGTGTAGACCAGGCCTAAGGTGCCACAAGTATTCCTCATTCTAGTTCCTTAGTAACTTCTGGATGTCTGTTGAGGTATGAAGCATAAACAGTGGATATTTATTACTCTGAGAAGCTGTATCTAAAAGAAGGGGCTTTGTTTTAACTTTGTGTTACTAGAACTTGTCCCTAGGACGTAGTCTTGAATGGTGAAGAATTGGAACCTCCCTGGTGTCTGACAGTCTTTCACCTGGTGACAATTCTGAAGACATATTTATAGGCAGAACCAACAATATTTGTCATTTGCTCACTTCCAAACATGATCCTTCTTGTCATTTTCTATTACATATTGCCTAGGGTTGAACACCTGTCCTGTATCCACTTTACCAACCCCCTGAGCTAGCCAGTCCTCTCTATCTGCATGCCATAAATTACAGACATTTTACAAAGCTCGTCTAGCTTGCCACCCACACAGCATTTTATTGAACACCTCCAAGGGCGGTCATATATCTTAAAACGACCCGGGGAATGCTTTTATGGGAGCAATAAAGTTCAAAGGGTTTGGAACTGCACTGCATTCTGGGTGCTGAGACCTGCCCCAGTGGAAATAGCATTGCCAGGCAGTGGCGACTGCTTTTCAACAGGGATGTTTAGGGGTGCCGAGAGGAGACCCCGTGCGTCTGTTTCAAGTGGTTGAGTCTCCCTTGGCATCTTCCAATTTCGCAAGAGATGGGAATGGTGCAGGACTGATGGGTACTTCAGCCTTTAGCAGAGAGGATGAGGCTTTGAAGGGTGTGAGGCTGAGCTGTGATAAGCTTTGAATACTGTATGTGATTGGCTCATTGGGACAGTTACTCTGTGGCTACACTGGCTTATTGGGTTGTTTTTTAGTTGAGCAGCAGGGCTGTTAGGAAGCTAACGGGAAGGCAACGCAATGGGTCCAGATAAGCAAACTGGATAAAGACAGCAAGGATTAAGAAGAGACAGTGCCTGAGCTGTTAGCTGGGCCTAGGGTGACCAGATGTCCCGATTTTATAGGGACAGTCCCGATATTTGGGTCTTTTTCTTATATAGGCTCCTATTACCCCCCACCCCTGTCCCGATTTTTCACACTTGCTGTCTGGTCACCCTAGCTGGGCCCATGTTGCTTCCGGGCTCCAGCAATGTTACGAGCCATGGTCTACCAGCTCAAAAGAACATGACCTGGCTAAAACTAGTTAAAATACGAGGATCACTTAAATGGGCGATTGCAAAATCAGGCCCTGAGGCCTGAACCAACCCACTGGGGTCAATGGAAGGACTCCCATCCACCCCAATGGGCTCTGAATTGGGCCCTGATGGATAAATCCGGCTTGTCAAATGCCCTCCAATGCTCCCATGGCCTGAAAGGGGTCCATTGACACCACTAAAGTAATCCAGATTTGGCTATGGGAGTGTCCACCCTTTGAATAGGGATCTGTCAGTTTTACTGCCTGCATGTCTATGAGTCTGTGTAAATCAACGCATAACGTTAGCCAGAAACAAATATGCATCGCAGGCTGTTTTACTGGCCCTGATCTGAGAAATCCTGCTACCTGCCGCCTATGCTGAAAACAAACGGAGTAAGCAGTCTCACAATCGCTTTGTCAAACAAACTCTCCTTTCTTCTTGGTGCCCAGTGCACTTTTGCAGCTGGTAAATCACTCTGTGATTTAGGTAAATACTATCAGAGGATGTCACCAAAGCACTGAAATCTGCACTAAGCACAGGTTTTATTTTGACAGGTCTCCAGCTGAATAACACCACTGGGAGAATGCCCCTTGTAAACAGCAGGTGGAAATGGTGTTTATTGCTGCTTTCTCCCATTGATTGACATTGATTTTCACTTTAAAAACCAAGATGGAAATTTCCAGTTCTCTCTTTCCCCTGTCTCCTAGATGTTGGAGTTTATTTGAAGGCCGGCTGCTTGGCTTCCAATATATTCCATTTGAAATCTGACCAGTACAACGGAATTGTATCTCCCAGGTCTGAGATCACACTTGTGCCTTAATCATTTGCAAATGTCAGTGCTTATGCATCTGTCGCTTTTATAGGCTTGTTTCCATAGTTGTGTTTAAAACACAGGTTGCCGCGCCATATACCTTGATCGTGTGTTTCCCAGTGGCAATCCTTTTAGACAGGTGCACCATCTTTTAAATGCCCTCTGGAAGAGGGTAGGAAAGGGAGGGAATAAACCATGACACGTTGCCTACTGCATTCTTGGAAGCTGCTCAGATGCAATGGTGATGGGCTTGGTGTAAGAAGCTGAATAGAACTGAATTGCTTCAAAGACACCTGACTACAATGGTTCATGGGTTGACTGGCCTAGCTCCTCTGAAGTCACTGAAGCTGCATCAGCAGAGAATTTAACTCTATGTTAGGTCACCTTTACTTAGCAGTTTTTCCTATAGCTGGGTTTGTTTCAGGGAGTCGAAAAAGGTATTTATTTTGTTTTGGTTCAGGTTCAGTTGCATTCAGTGTGTTTGGGTTCCATTCCAGTTCAAGCCCTGCCTCCCCACCCCCTGCCCCNGCATAATTTAGTAATATTGTATACAATCAGTTGATACAATTATTTACCATCTGAGGTTCAGACCCAGCAACAGACTAGCTCCCCCACTTCGAACCAGTTCAGATCAAATTTCAATCTTAGTGGAGGTAAATTAAAGAAAAGAGAGTTGAAACTTAAAATTAACACTATTTTGATTTTTGACTCTTTATATTTTAACTTTACCTGATCTTTTCTTTGGATTTTTGTATTTGTTAAATAAACTCAATGACTTTTTTATGAATGATTTGTTTGAATGAACTAAAATAACATCTTCTCATAGTCGCTCCGTCAAATTGGACCTTTGTGGTGAGAGGATAAATTTGAGTTTGGAGCCTGGAGACCCCTGCCTCAAGTGGGGTAACTGGAGGAGGACCTGCCCCAGGGGTTGGGGCTGGTGGGAGGAGGCCTGTCTAAAGGGCAGGAGGGTTGGAGAGCTATTTCCTTTTTCCTGGGGCTTGAGTGATTTTGATTAATTTGGTGTTGGTCCTGCTTTGAGCAGGGGGTTGGACTAGATGACCTCCTGAGGTCCCTTCCAACCCTGATATTCTATGATTCTATGATTTTAACTTTTGGGCCCAGGGAGCATCTCACCTCTTCTTTCCCCTAGGGGGAATCTCTGAGATGATCTATCTCTGGGAGCCCCAGTTGCCTCATGTCGTGTGCCGGCAGCTCTCCAAGATTCCCCTCTCCTGCTCTACTCTTGTGGGCTGGCCTGTGGTCTCCTTCTAGTCTCATTCTCATCTCCTTGTATGGGGGGAAGGCCTTTCTGGGAACTGGCACAGGCCTATTTTGATGTCTTGTTTTATAATCAAAATAAGATCACGGTTGTTTATTAAAATATTGAGCTTAAAAGATGCGGAACCTTTATTTTAACTGGTAACCAGTGCAAGTTCAGGTTTAATAGGTAAGACAAAATTATAGTTCTGGTTCAAGGGAAAATACTGCTTCTCTGGTTCCCATTTAACTCTTCTGGTTTATTTTCCAAGGATTTTATGCAAGACGGCTCATCTTGCGTGCTGGCACCTCGCTTTAGAGAGAATTCCAGCTGGTTGTCCCACTTAGTTTGAATTGGAAGATGTTGTTCCACTCAGCAGCAGCTCAAGGAGAGTTCTTTTTGGAACAAATCTGAACACAGCTCAGCAGGGGGCGCCCTTCCTTCCCACTGAATCAGTGCGCCTTTGTGATGCGAGGGCAGTGGGTTTCAAACCATGGTCCGCAGACCCTGGGAGTCCGGCAACTATATCTAAGATTTCCAAAGGGGTCCATATCTCCATTAAAATTTTTTGGATGGGTCCGCAAATGAAAAAAGGTTGAAACTCACGGTGGTAGGGTGTGAACGACCTTCAAACCAAAAGTCATAAGGATTTCATGGTGAGAGGGGCATTGGCTCCAGATGCTGGTCAAATGACATTCTTTTTAGCTCTGTCACATGCACAGCTCGAAGACTCCTAGCCTTTAAGTCCAGAAGGGACCATCTTGATTGTCTAGTCTGACCTGCACATTGCAGGCCGTCGAACCTCACCCACCTGCGCCTATAATAGACCCCTAACCTCTGGCTGAGTTGCTGAAGTCCTCAGATCATGGTTTAAAGACTTCAAGAGACAGAGACTCCACCATTTACAGCTGCACTTTCACCTTGCCTCCTTAGTCTGCTATGAAACTTGCTACCGTAATATTTGGCTTTGCTCTATTAAGATCTTTTGCAGGTCTTCTAAACATCTGGCTCTGGCTTCTGACGTTGTGACACTCTCCATGAGAGGGACAAGGTTTTTACTGCTATAGACATGAAGAAAAATTTTCTCTGTGGTGCCGGCTTTCGATATCTCACTGCCAATCCTCGTTTGCTGCCTTGAAAGCCTCAATTTCCCCAGAACTTGCCATTCTTGTGTTTTTCCTCCTTGCCAACTTTGTAAAGGTGGTGGTAGGTGCACAAGAGATGTCCTCAATCCACAGTGCCACAGGCTGGGAACGTGCTTCTTTGTGCAACTACACACCCACAACGTGTAGGGAAAACGCACACTAACTAAACAGGCAGTAAGGGAGGGGGTGTTGCAAGGCTTCAACTCATAATACTCTGAGTCACCCTGTTAATGCCTTGATGACCATTTTACTATATGCCACGTCCAAGGTGCAGTTCATCACTGGAGATGGGCTGAAATGCAAACAACCCCAGTTAGCTTCTGCCATCCTCATGCCCCATTTGCATCCTGTCCTAGTCCCCAGCATAGAGCAGGGAAACCCTTGGACTGCTCTAAACAGGGGCTCTGTAGATAGTTATGGATCTTTGGGGGCCTATGCACACCCCAGCCTTGTCATATCCAGGAATCCTTCCACTTGCCAGCTTCTGTGTTTTGGAGGAGTGAGTTCATTGTTATTTATGTCACAGCAAAGCACCGCGAGGCCCCAAACCAGACACAGGCCCCATTGCGCTAGGCACTGTACACATACAGCGAGCTTACACTCTAAATAGACAAGGTGGGCAAAGAGTAACCAAGTGGTCACAAGCAGAGCAGGGAATAGAACCTGTGCTTTTTGACTCCCCAGCCTGTGTCCTAGCCACTAGGCCACATTGCCTCCGAGCAACTCAAGGGGGTTACTTGTGGGCCTATAGTTCTGCATGCACGTAACCCTTTGCAGTACTGCATCCTGAATTTATTGAATATAATCTTCACTGCAGATGCTTCACTCAACTGTATTCCTCATTCCTCTCCTGCAGCATTACTGCTCGGTGCCACTGTGGAATCAACCTTCCATTGCAGAACGGCTGCATTTCAGTCGCAGAGATCCCTTTACATATCTTCTGCACAGCACCCGAGGATGGTGCGGGATGAGAAGCCCTGTGCATTGTTCTTCCTTTTCTTTATGGTGATTGGGTTGGTTTTTTTTTTTTATGAAAAAAAACATTCCCCCACTGACACAATGAACAGGCTCAGTGCAGATTGCTGCAGCAGGTTCCACTAGCTGAACCCACAGACATGCAATGAAATGGAAGGGCGTTACCGGTGCTGTTTGAATATCCTGAAGTCAGCTTTGATTTCCAAGCTGAACTTCAGCCTGTGAAGCCAGTTTTCTATTTTTCATCTTGATTTCTCCCCCGCCCCCGCTAAAACAAGAATGCCAGCTTAACGGAGGCTCTTGGCGTAAACCCACTGCTGGTCCACTGCCAGGCTGGTAGAGCCAGAGTGTTGTTTTAATTTAATGTACGGGGTTTAAGAGGTCAAGAAGGAAATTGCTCTGGAGCTCCACAGTGCCTGGAAGGTGCTGGTCTGAAAGGAGACAACTCTGGGCGTAGATCATCACATATTTCAGATTAACACTAGCGATGTTAAGGCTGTGGAATAAAGGCCCTGAATCTCTCCTCCTGCTAGGATGACCAGACAGCAAGTGTGAAAAATCAGGACAGGGGTGGGTGGTAATAGGAGCCTATGTAACAAAGGCCCCAAAACTGGGACTGTCCCTATAAAATCAGGACATCTGGTCACCCTACCTCCACCAGCTCCAGGCAAAAAGTGACAGAATCCAGCCACAAGCGGCTTTTCCTTCAGAGCAGATATGAAGTGAGATAGCCAGCAACTACTGGGGACTACAAAGATCACTTTGCCTTAACATGCACATTCTGATCTCTTGTCTTGTCCTCACCCTGCCTCCCCATCTGGGGCTAGATAGGTGCCTGGCTCCCTTCCCTGAGTAAGGGGGTGAGTGGCACATAACGAGGCTGACCTAGGAACAGAGATGGGGCCGTTTCCGGGTGGAGTAATCTGCGCCAGCCCTTTTCCTGGCATAGCTGGTTTTCCACGCCATGCTAGCTTGAATGAGCCGGCTGGCCCTTTGTAGGGGAGTTGCACTGTCAAAGTTCCACTCACTCCCTGTCCACCTGTGTGGGAGGGGAAACAGTGGCACTGTGGCTTGTCATATAGGCAGCCCATGCAAGGAAAGGAACACCATATGCCCCGTCACTCACTTGTGCAACTATGTAAGCCAGCATGTGGCTGGTCTCCAGTTGTGTATTGTCTAAATACTAGATTGAGATTCTTTAGGGTAGCGGGAGTGTCCAGTACCTGGCACGATGGAGCCATGACTGAGATCTATAGGCCCTACGACAATAGAAACAACAACAACAATAATAATAATCAGAGCTGGGCCAATAGCTGATTTTTCATTTTGTTGGCAATTCTGAAAAATGTTTTTTGGGGGATGGGATATTTTGGGTCAGTCCAAGAACAAAATTTTTTTTTAATTCTTGACAAATCAAAAAGTTGAAAAATAATTAGTTTGGGTTCAAAGGACCGCTTTCATTTTAATCTTTTCAGAACATCTCCTTTCAATTTTTTTTTTTAACCATTTTTCAGTGTTGGTGACTTTTCAATTAAAGGACCATTTTTAAACGCAAAGTTGTTTCAAACTGAAAAACTGAAACATTTAAAACAGTTTTTGTTTTTCAGATTTTTTTTCCCTAAACAATTTGGCAAAACTGATATGAACTCGCTGAATGGTTCGGTGTCACCGAGTCTGCATTTTCCACCGAAAAAAGGCTTGGATGAAAATTTTGCTCATCTCTGATAATAAAGACCTTAACCAGGTACTTCTTGACTTTCAAATGCTTAGCCAAGCAAACTGGCTTCTAACACAGTTGTTTTTTTTGTTTGTTTGTTTTTTACAGCAAATGGAATCTTTACTATTATAGAGAGATCAACTATATTTGGTGGCTGCTAATAAATTATCAACAGTGGGCACACCATGACATCTGAGCTCTTATAGCACAGGCACATCCTGGCTATAGAATAAAGAATAACTGGGAGCACTCCTGTTAAATTGTAATGGAAGGAAAACATGATCCACTCTCTTTTCTGAATAATGCCTTTGATGTATTTTCATGCCCACTGCTAGGAAGACAGGAAAAGAACTGCCTGCTGCCAAGGCAGGAACAATTTCCTACCTGGGTTCCCCCTCCTTATGCTGTTTCCAAGCTTTGATCACAGCTATCCACCCCTTGCTTCCCACTTCCACCAGCCTCTCATTGATCACTATTAGAATTGTTCTCCTGGACCTTTGATCAATATTCTTATTTGGTTTTGCTTGCAGCTGTAGATGCTCTCTCCATAACAAGCTGTTTCCCTCTCTTTGGGGAAGTTTTCCATTGATATAAGGGACCTCAGTGGTTGTGCAGTATCAGGATTTTAGTAAAGCATGTAATGCAATGGCTCAGGCAGTCATATTTGAAGAAGTAATTGGATGTCACTTCTATATTTTGCTCCCTATGAGATCTTTCTTTCTTTCTTTCTTTCTTTCTTTCTTCTCTCAATCTCCCTATTAGATCCAAATAGTAAGTACAGGTAGATCAGTGAGTTAGGCCCCTCCCCCCCTATGTTTGTTTCTTGTAGTTGCAAATGTGCTATTGACGTGAAGGAGTTCAAATGTGTATTTGGCTGGGAGGAGTTCAATGTGTGTATTTTGCTGAAAGATTTTAATTTGTACTTGTATACGTTCTGGCTGTGGGAGGGTAAATCCCAGTTCTATAGCTGAAAGACTCCGTACCTATCCATTTTAAATTTACAAAGATCATATTTTTACTGTTTTCCCTCTTTAATTGAAAAGTTTTTCTTTGTGTTAAGAACAAATATATATTTAATAAATGTCAAAAAACAATAGATAAATAAATGTGAAAATAAACAATTAATAATAATATCAAACCATGTAAAATTGACCAATAAAACACAATAAATATTAAAAGAATGTATAAAAAAATAGATAAGATTAAAAAAAAATAATGAACAAATATAATTTTAGTAAAGAAGTGTAAAAATAGAAAAAAGTAGATTAATAAAAAAATAAAATGACTAATAAATAAAAAAATAAAAAAAAAAGGAAATTAAATAATAAATAATAATATTAAGAAAAAATTTAATATTCTCTAAATTAAAGAAAAAAAAAATAAAAAAAAAAACTAAAGAAACCAAAAAAAAAAACCAAAACATAAAAGAAGACAAAAAGAAAACCTGATGTTTTTTTTATTCTAATGCTGTGAAGGCCCCAGGGGATGGGTCTGATTCACACAGGAGAACTGGTGTGGGCGGAAAGGAGGGAAGGGGGAAGAAAGGATGAATTTTCTCTCTGTGTTATGTACTTCTCTTCTCAGGAGAGTCTGGGAGGGGAGAGAGAAGGAGGAGGAAGGTTGAATTTTCCTCTCTGTATTAAAGGTCAAGAGTTTTGAATCAACAGTGATTTTCCAGGTATTAACCCAGGGAGGGGAGCTGGAGAAGGTCAACGATGGGGAAAGGGTTATTCCTTGTGTCAAGATCCATGAGGGTCTAGGGTCTTGGTGGGTTCCCTGCAGGCAAAGGTCTTGGGGAGTACCAGAGTGTACCAGGCACTGGAATTCCTTGGTGGTGGCAGCGCTACAGGTTCTAAACTGGTAATTGAGCTAGAGGAATTCATGCTGGACGCCCATCTCTTGGATGTAAGGTTCAGAGTGCGGGAAATATTCCATGAACAATTAAAATGTCTTTAAAGATCAGATTTTGGTCCTCACCTTCAAAGCTTTCCAGAGGATAGGCCCACATTCCCAGAGGGACCACCTCACCCTGCGTGATCATTGCCCTTCATGACAGATGTGTTCCACTGGAGTGATGGAAAGGCCAGCCTCCAGAGTCAGACTTGTGCATGCAGGAGGCGCAGTTTTCTTGGTTACCGGCCTGTGACAGTGAAACTCACTTCTGGAAGAGATCAGAATGACCTCAGCGTGAAATCCTCATGCTTCAGGGCTTCAGCTGACTTCTAACTAGTGGGGGTCAGGAAGACACATCTTGTAGGGTCAGGTTATCCTAGTACTGCCTATTCTAACATTTCTTGCACCATCCTCTGAAGCAGTTGGTACTGGGCTCTGTCAGAGCTAGGATACTGGGCTAGAAGGAACCCTGGTCTGATCCAATCTAACAATTCTTGTGTCGCTAGTTCCTTTCAGAACAGGAGAAAAATACAGGCCAGAATTTACCAACTTAAATACCCAAAGGCAGGCACCTTCATCAATTTTTTGGCACTGAAACAAACAGCCTGATTTTCAGAAGTGCTGTGCAGCCCCAGATCCTAATCCAGCAGCTGCTGAACCCTTCTTCAAATCAGGCCATTTATTTAAATACCTAAGTAAGGATTTAGAAGTCTAACATCAGGTACCTAAGTCTGTAAATTGGCAACACAGAGGTCTATCCTGCTCTCTCCCAAAGCCATGGTAGGCAGTGTAAGGTGGAGACATTAATGAAGTCTTCCGATGCCCCAGTACTGGTAGGCCACTATTAAGAATCCCATTTCACAGACGGGTAAACTGATGCATGATATGTTAGGTGACTTGCCCATGGTCATGCTCTGCATCAGCAGTGCCAGGAATAGAATCCAGCAGACATGGCTCCCTCTCCTCTGCTATAAAGGTCTGATACTACTCTCATTCCACTGAAATCTTTCCATTGACTTTAAAGGTATGGTTTTTATACAGCACCTAGCACAATGGGACCTTGCTCCATGACTAGGCTAAGCGATCCGATGATAATGCAAAGAATAAATAGTAATTAATGGGAGACTGATAAGTCCCTTTTCATTGCTGACATTCTTCTGCTATCTCCGATAACGCCTATCCAAACTTTCTATTATACGACTGAAAATTCTTTCCATAGCCAACATCAGATCATTTTAATGGAGCTTTTTAGAGAGTTTGGCCAAACTAGGTTGGCTTTTGCTATTTTTTTAATCAAATGATTCTGTTTTTTAGCTTTTCCCAGTTACATCAGCTATTAAACTTGTTCAGTTTCTGGAAACAAGTAAAACAAAAGGAGAAATAAAGGAAAACAAAAAGCAGGCTGTAATTAAGATGTCCTTAGTTTGCCGTTTCTTCACCCCGTAAAGTCCTCCTATGAAATAAAAATCAAGGAAAGTAGCATTTAAAGAGAAGGGAGGAAAGTTAGCTGAAGGCTCAGAGTGAAATGATCTGTATGGAAGAGGCATGTGCTAGCGCTGCCAAAGAATTCCACACGCACTGCCATTGTCCACGAGTTCAGAAGAGAACATTTACCAGAAAAAATAAAACCCACCATTGAGTAATATAGTCTCATTTCTTCGCCTCTTCTTTAATAGGCACCACATGCTGTTCATGCCATCAGCAAAGCAATTTCCTTAGGTAGAATTCAAATTCCGTGGGGGAAAGAAAGGAAAAGAAAAGAGGGTCAGGGTTTAAGTAGTTAACTAGTAATTGCTCTCCCTGGCTAGGGAGAGCCCTTAAGACTTTGCTTAGGGCAGGTCTTCACTACCCACCGGATTGGCGGGTAGAGATCGATCTATCAGGGATCGATTTATCGCATCTCTTCTAAACGTGGATAAATCGATCCCTGAACGCACCCCCCTATCGACTCCGGAACTCCAGCTCACGAGACGTGGAAGCGTAGTCGACAGGGGTGGGGCAGCTGGCGACTCACCGCCATCCTCACAGCCAGGTAAGTCAACCTAAGATACACCGACTTCAGCTATTCATGTAGCCTCCCCCCAGTGTAGACTAGGGCTTAGAATGCCTTTCCTGAGTAGGGAGATAGGGTAGCCTAGAGCAGTGACTCTCAACCTTTCCAGACGGCTTTGTCTTGTGTATCCCCAAGTTTCGTCTCACTTAAAAATGACTTGCTAACACAATCAGACATAAAAATACAAAGGTGTCCCGGCACACTAGTACTGAAAAGTTGCTTACTTTCTCATTTTGACCATATAATTATAAAATAAATCAATTGGAATATAAACATTATACCTACGTTTCAGTGTATAGTATATAGAGCAATATAAACAAGACATTGTCACATGGGCAGCCAGGGAAGCTGTGCATGCTGTCCTTGTGCTAAAAGGCGCTGCCCCTGCAGCTCCCATTGGCTGGGGTTCCTGGCCAATGGGAGCTGCGGAGCCGGCCCTTGAGGCAGGGACAATGTGCAGCGCCTCCATGGCCACCCATGTGTCTAGGGGCTGCAGGGACCTGGCGGCCGCTTCTGGGAGCCGTTGTGAGTCAGAGCAGGCAGGGAGTCTGCCTTAGCTCTGGTCCCCCACTGCGCAGCCAACCGGAATTTTAATAGCCTGGTTGGCAGTGCCGGCCAGAGGTGTCGGGGTCTCATTTCGACTGGGAGTTCTGGTCAAAAACTGGATGCCAGGCAACCCTGTTTGCTTGGTATGTGGTGGTGTTTGTGTCCCAGGCTTCCTGCTATTTCGATGGTGCCGTGGTCCCACCTCGTGGCTTTGTTGCTCTGCCACAAGCCTGTATTTACAACTGAAGCAGTTCCCACATTCGGTGGACTTAGGCAAACATCACCTTTGTTGTGGTGCAAGGTCCCTCAGCTTAGCCATGGCAGAACAGCTAACCACTCCAGTATGTACCTGGTGTCCTGGGAGGAGTTGTGCTCAGGGGAGACTAGGTCATTCTGCTCTTACACCTCAAGCTCGCTTTCGTCTAGCTAGATCAAAGCTAGCATGGTTATGTCTTAAGGGTGTAAAATGTTAACTGGTTAACTGATAAGCATCAGTCTTACTGGTAATGTATTGAGTAAACGGTAAGGGGGCTAAGGCTGGGGTCATAGCTGGGGGCGGGGGCAGGGAGCAGAGCCCTGGGCGTGGGGCCAGCAGCGGGGCCAGCAGCAGGGATCCCAGGAGTGGAGCCGGCAGCTGAGTCCTGGGAGCGGGGTGGCAGCAGAACCCTGGGCACAGGGCGGCAGCCGGGACCCCGGGCGTGAAGCTGGCAGCTGAGCCCTGGGAGTGGGGCGGCAGCAGAACCCTGGGCACAAGGCAGCAGCTGGGACCCTGGGGCACGGAGCAGCAGCCGGGACCCGCATAAACCCTGGGGGTGCTGCAGCATCACCCTGCACCCCTATTTCCTGTGCCTATGTTGTGAACTTGTTAATGGTTAAACCTTTAACCGATACAATTTTAACAGTTTAAACGGGTACTTTTTAAAAATGCTGTTTACATCCCTAGTACGTCTACATGAGCTGCAATCACATCTCCTGATTGCAGCGTAGACGTACCCTAAGTGTGGCTTCTCAAGTGTGTTGTAAGAGTCATCTTACACTTGGCGATTCGGCCCCCACCTCCATCTTCTCCACTGAGGCCATCCTGTCAGCAGGGGTTTCTCTGCCATATATCTTGCATTCATTTAGGATTCCAGTGCTGCACGAGGCTTGTCTCCTGTTCTGAGTGAATGCGTGGATTCTAGGTAGGGTTACCCGATAGTAAGTGTGAAAAATTGAGATGGGGGTAATAGGTGCCTGTATAAGACACAGCCCTGAATATCGTGACTGTCCCTATTAAGTTAGGACATCTGATAACCCTAATTCTAGGGCATCCATCCAGTTTAGATACGCGCATGGCCCTCATCACTGTTGTAGAGGCGTGCCTTGGGTTTTTACCATATCTCTCCGCCAGCAGCCCTGTGAGAGTGGGAGATCCCTGTTTACAGTTCGGGAAATCAGGCACAGGAAGGCCTTGGCATGTCCACACTTCAAGGGGGAGGCATAATTTCCAGCTGGAGGAGACACATCCGAGCTAAAAATAGAAGCGTAGCCATGGAGGCACCAAGACAATGGGTATGTACTCAAGTGGCTAGCCCCACCCATCACCTGTGCTGCCGGGGGCTACACTCTGTTTTCACGGAGCTGGTGTGGGTAAGCCCCCTCGAGCTGGAAACGACACCCCCAGCTCAGCGTGTGGATGTACCCTAAGGTCTGGTCTACACTAGGGCTGGGGCGGGGGGAGGGGGTTGATGTAAGACACGCAACTTCAGCTACGGCAATAGCATAGCTGAAGTCGATGTACCTTATTTCGACTTACCTCCCGTCCTCATGGTGCGGGATCGACGGCCGTGGCTCCCCCGTCAACTCCGCTACTGCCGCTCGCCCTAGTGGAGTTCCAGAGTCGACGGGAGCGTGTTCAGGGATCGATTTATTGCGTCTAGATGAGACACGATAAATCGATCCCTGGTAGATCAATCGCTACCCGCTAATCCGTCGGGTAGTGTGGACGTACCCGTAGTGACCTGCCCAAGGTCCACAGGAAAGCTGCAGCAGATCAGGGAATGAACTAGGGTCTCCTAAGATACTGCTCTCAGCCTTGGAGCAACTGTCCTTTCTCATCCCACAGCTCTGTTGCTCTAACCCAAATTTTGCTCCAGTTTGATCCATTTAGGTGGATTCACTGGTGTGTTACAACGTCTCAGATTCAACTTCTCCTTTGACCTCGTCAACAAAATGTATTTGTTTCCTTGACTTGGCTGGGGCCCAAGGTCTGATGTGATGCTTTCCTTGCATTCAATATGTTTCTGCTGCTTTTGTCTCCCTTGAGTTCCTTGGAATATGCCTCAGTGGACGAAGTGAACTTTTCAACACGTTTGGGGCATTCCTCTCAGCCATGATCTATCTCTGTAACGAATCTACCTGCTTGTGGCTTCCCCTAGATGTGGAGCTTCACTGTGGTTATAAGTCTTGCTATGACTCCTCTGGGACTGGAGAAGACACGTGCCCTGGAGGAAAGCTGTTCTCACAGTCAGCAGGTTTCTTCCTCTCTCCCCCACCCTTCTACTCACGCTGTGCTTTTCTGAGACACCCCGAAGTTTTGCTTGTAACTAACATCTTTTTCCCATTAAAATTTTAACTCTCCATGTACTTTCACAGGTGATTACAATGGAGTCACTGCTGACGTACACCAGTCAAAGTGAGAAGAGAACCAGCTGCCTAATCTGTATAGAAAGTCTGTCTCCTTATTCTATCTTTATAGTCAAAGACTATAACAGGGTTCAAAAAAAGAACTAGATAAATTAATGGAGGAAGGTCCATCAATGGCTATTAGCCAGGAGGGGCAGGGATGCAAAACCATGGTCCAAGTGTCTCTAGCCTCTTTTGCCAGAAGCTGGGAACAAACGACAGGAGATGGATCACTTGATGATGACCTGTTCTGTTCATTCCCTCTGGGGCACCTGGCATTGGCCACTGTCAGAAGACAGGATACGGGGCTAGATAGACCATTGATCTGACCCAGCATGGTTGTTCTTATGTTCTTATAGTCTCTGTCTCTTCCCCATGTCTCTCTCTCACCTAACTGCTCTCTGCTGGGCGGTTATTTTCAGAGTAATCTGATTCCCCAGCCTGGCTTCTCCTTGGCCCCTTGTGTGAGCATTTGGGCCTGACGTGTGAGAAAAATGCACCAGATTAGAACAGGAGCATTTGACAGACTCTTTATACTGATGTAAATGACTGGACAAGGCAGTGGAGAACCAAGCCTTTAGATTTTAAGGCCAGAAGCCGGGGCGGCTCGAGGCACCAGCATGCCAAGCATGTGCCTGGGGTGGCAAGTCACGGGGGGCACTCTGCTGGTCACTGCGAGGGCAGCAGGCAGGGGATATGATAGAGGTATATAAAATCATGAGTGATGTGGAGAAAGTAGATAAGGAAAAGTTATTTACTTATTTCCATAATACAAGAACTAGGGGCCACCAAATGAAATTAATAGGCAGCAGGTTTAAAACAAATAAAAGAAAATTCTTCTTCACACAGCGCACAGTTAACCTGTGGAACTCCTTGCCTGAGGAGGTTGTGAAGGCCAGGACTATAAAAGCGTTTAAAAGAGAACTGGATAAATTCATGGAGGTTAAGTCCATAAATGGCTATTAGCCAGGATGGGTAAGGAATGGTGTCCCTGGCCTCTGTTTGTCAGAGGGTGGAGATGGATGGCAGAGAGATCACTTGATCATTACCTGTTAGCTTCACTCCCTCTGGGGCACCTGGCATTGGCCATTGTCAGTAGACAGATACTGGTCTAGATGGACCTTTGGTCTGACCCGGTATGGCCGTTCTTATGTTCTTTTGTTCTTCGGCAGCATGCCAGTGGAGGGTCTGCTGGTCCCACGGCTTTGGCGGACCTCCCACAGGCAGGCTGCTGAATCCACGGGACCGGGGACCTCCTGCAGGCAATCCGCTGAAGGCAGCCTGCCTGCGGTGCTTGGGGCAGCAAAATACCTAGAGTCGCCCTTGGCCAGAAGAGACTATGATGGTGATCTAGTCTGGTCTGTATCAGACAGTCCTGAGCATTGCCCCCAGCGATTCCTGCGTCACACCCAATAAGATGTGACTGTGCTAGAGCATGCCTTTTGGAAAGACATCCCATTTTGATTTAAAGGGCCTATTTCTCAGCTAGGCTAAGGCCCTACACTGCTCTGGCAGTAAAAAGGGGCTTTAGTGAATGAGAATCAGGCCGCACAACTCATGGAGAATCCATCACCTCCCTTGCAGAGCTCTTCCGAAGGCTACTTACTTTCATTGATAAAAACGTGCATTCTGTTTCCAATATGAGTTTGACTATTTTCAACTTCCAGCCATGGCACTGGTTAAGCCTTTGTTTGTTAGACTGAAAAGCCCTCTCCAGTCAACAATCATCTCCTGTTGTAGGTACACATACATAGACTGTGATCAAATTGCCTCTTAATCATTTTTACCTACATGGGGAGAAGGTTTCTGAGCTTTTTAGTCTAGCATATGTACAGGATGTGATTCTCCGCAGAGTTTTACAACATCTGTTGGCTTTACTTCAGCCATTACAAGCGTGACTGATTTGCTTGTTTCTTGCAAGAAGGTTCTGCTCAGTTAGTTGTAACTAGAGCTGGGAGAAAACTTTTTGGCGCACAATAAGTTTGCCCCAAAATGCATTTTTTTGGGACACTGAAATTATACGCAAATCTGGATTGCATTTGGAGCAAACATTCGGCCAGAAAAAAAACTTTAAAAAACAGATTTTCAGAAATGTCCAAATGGTTCTTTTCAACATTTTTTAACCGAAATGTCATTCTGGTTCGACACATTTTGTTCAATCTTAACACATTTTGTCCAGTGTTTCATTCTGGTGGGAAAAACAAACAAACAAAAAAACCCAGTTTCAGTTCAAATCATTCCTCCCCCTCCCGTATTATTTCATTTCACTAAAGAGCTGAAAAAAATCAATTTGCTCAGTTCTACTTGGAGACTCTATCTGGGCATCATCGATTCATTTTGTTTCAACTTTTATATGAAAATATTAATTTGAATACTATATTATATTTCTATAATCCCCTCCAAATTGGAGGCAGCATGGCCTAGTGGGGTGTGCACCAGCTGGGGCTTCAGAAAACCTCTGTTCTATGCTGTACCGGGGCATGTCACTTTACCTCAACTGCTGAACTTTAAAATGGGAACAATGAAACTGACCACCTTTGTAATGTGGTTTGAGATGAAAAGTGCTATGTAAAAGCAAGTTGATATTATTATTCATCATTACTGTAAAAATAAGATAAGGTATGAAGAGTGTTAGGCTGAGAACAGGCGCATTTATGCTAGTTTGGCTGTAGGCCAAGATATCATAAGCATAAATTGTTCAGTAATTCCTTACCTTGAATATTGCATTCAGTTAATTCTTAAAGGGCTTGGCAGAAATAGAAAAGTCCCAGAGTGGAGCGAATGAGAGGATGCTGAACATAGTGGGTCTGAGTTTAATCCGATTGACGCCCTTCTGTTTGTAACTCCACCGGAGTTACTCCTGATTTACACCCATGTGAGAGGAAAACCAGGCCCAATCGTTGGAAATGAGATCAACATAATAACTATGTACTTGATTCTGTGATAATTTAGGGCCTGATTCTCCTCTGACACTGGTATAAATCAGGAGTAATGGTGACCTCAGCTGTGCTCATAGCATCCAACCATACCCCCACTGAAGTCAATGGTGAGACTGCAATGACCTCAGAGCGATCTTGATCAGGTCCATAGCTAGCCTAGGTTAACCCTTGGTCTAATTTTTGGCTCCTTCATCCTCTCAACTCTACTCCTTCCTACACCCACTAGCATAGACACCCACGGGGAAAAAAGGCCTCTCCCTCTCAATGCCTCTCCCTCCTCCCAGCACCACCCACCCACCTGGGGCCCCACGGATCGGTGCCTCCCCATCCCTCACGGCACCTCCTGCCTGCAGCAGATCAGCTGCTTTGCAGCGTCAAGAGGCACTGAGGGTAAAGAGGGAGGAGCGAGGGCACAGCGTGTTCAGGGGAGGGGTGGAATGGGGCTGGGAAGAGGCGGAGTGGGGGAAGAAAGAGGTGGGGAAGAGGCAGAGCAGGAGTGGGAAGAAGCAGGATGGAGGTGGGTCTAGGGTGACCAGATGTCCCGATTTTATCGAGAATGTCTCGATATTTGCTTGTTTGTCTAGTGTCCCGACCGATGTTTGGTTGGAACATGGGATAAACAAGCAATTTTGCCCTCCGCTCCGGCACAGGCAGAGCCTGGAGGGGCTCTTGCCCCCCCCCACCCTGTCCCCTCCTTCCCCCATTGGATCCCTCCCCAAATCCCTGCCCTGGCCCTGCCTCTTCCCCAAGCACGCCATATTCCTCCTTCCTCCCAGGCTTGCGCTGATCAGTTATATGGTGGCGCAAGCCTGGAGGGAGGGGGTGGCCCTCAGCACTGACCCTGCGAACTGCTCCAATCCAGGTTCTGGTGGCGGCGGGGGGGGCGTGCTTCAGCGGCTTTTTTTTCACCACCGGCTTTTTTTTTTCCCCTCTGCCGTCAGCCCTCCTCCCCCCTGGGGGTCCCGATATTTCATCTATGTCATCTGGTCACCCTAGGTGAGGCATTGGGGGAACTGGTAGAGTGGGAGCAGGGCCTCGGCAGAGCTGGAGGGGAGAACCCCCTGGCAGATTAGAAACTCAGTGCCTATGTCCACTTGTGCATCCTGTCATAGGTCTTGGCTCATCAAGATCCTTAAGCATGAACCTAACTTTGTGCACGAGTAGAATGGGAATACTTGCATACTTACCGTCAGGGACACACATAGAAAATACCTTGCTGAATCATAGACTTTTATAGATGGTAGATTCTTTGTGGCAAGGGATGTTCTTTTTCTGTGTCTATGAGGAAAATGGGGCTCAGGTGTTTACTAAAAAGCAAATTATAATTGACAGAGCAAAGCAAGACCCTACATCTAACTCAATGGCATTTCTCTGTCTGTAAAGCGATAACTTTTGAAAACCACATCTGATCAATTCCAAAATGGCAGGGAATGTTCTAAACATCAATGGACAGAACCCTCTCAATTTTGGTGAAAATCAGAACACTAGAACAATCCCCACCTCAGGTGGGTTCAGAAAATATCCCAGGTTACAATAAGGGATATATAATAGAGAAATGATCAGCTAAGCCACTGGGCCACATAGAAGTGACAGCTGCAAAATTCTGTGATCCCTTTAGGGGTTCTTGGTCCAATTGTAATGAAGTATGTGGTGGAGCTGGCTGGGAATTTTTTGGCGAATAGGGTTTTCGTCAAAAAATGCCAATTCATCAAAACAAAAACTCTTCACTAAGCAAGGTCTGGATCAACAAATGTCCTGACTTGAAAAGTTAAGAATAAAAGTTTTGAAATTGGCAAAGCAAAACATATGGACATTTTTCAGATACAAAATTCCTGTTGTCCAGTTCAAAATGAACATTTTGTTTTGAAATGCAGGGGCTGGAATCAAACATGGGACTAGAAAGTGTTTATGCAGGAGCCGCTGCCACCTGAACTAAGAGACCTATCCCTTAGCTACAGCTCTTGCAGGCTCATCAACCTCAGTGTGGCCTAGCCACCACTAGAAGGAGACAGAGTGTCACAGCAAATGGACGTGGTTTACAGGAAGAAAAAAGCTCTTTATAGTTTTCAGACTTTACACAAAGGTTCTGTTCGCCTTTGAGATGCCTAGTCTTATGGTTAAACACCGGCTGGGGTCTCAGGAGATCTGACTTCAATTCCTGGCTGCTACCGACACCTTGTGTGACCCTAGGCAAAATATTGAATCTCTGTCTTGGCTTCAGTTCCCCCATCACCATAACGCGGGCAGTAATACTTCTTTTGTCGGTCTTGTCTATTTAGACCAAAAGTTCTTGTGGGCAGGGACTGATTTTCATGGTCTGCAATGGGGCGTGTTGTGATAATTGGGGCTACAAATTTACTCGGACTGTCAGCTCCCCAGTGAAAAGTGAGTGTGAGTTCATCAGATGTCAGAATAACTGATAACTACAACAGTTGATGGGAAAAGGGACATAATTCAAGGACTGCGTTAATCTTATGCTAGGTAAACAAGAAACGTATAGAACCAGAAATTGGTGAACCAGAACTGGTGTGTCAGAAACTAGCTCACTTGGTGGACAACATAATGAGAGGACAGGCTGCTCCACTCGTCGCTTCCCCTTTGGGGTCTTCAAAAAAGGACTTTGGGGGGGTGAAGCTGGCAAACTGCAATGCTGGTTGGCTAAAAGATGAGAGAAAGGGAAGGAGTGAGCTTCACCATCCTGGCTGCCATTCCTAGGTCTCCTGTGACCCCCAAACATTTTCATCCTAGTCCTGAGAGATGTCCTGACCTTGCTGGGCCAGAGAGACAATATCACCCCTTCCACTGGCTCTGGCTAAATCCTGAATATCACCGAGGATGTGAGATTTTGTCATCCCTCCCTGCCGTGTGTTCTTTTCCATCCGCACCTTGTTTCTTCTCTTTTCTGTCCTTCTCCTTTTGCCTTCTGCCTAATCAGAGTCTGGCTGAGCCCAGCCAAGACTGCAATACTGTTGTAAGCCCGTGATCAGAAAGAGGCAGCTGATTGGACAGTGGGCCGGGCCTGGGTCTTTCTAGGAGTGAGTTTGCAAAAGCTCGTCAACACCAGAGAGAGAAGCTGCATTTTTCTCTTTGCTGGTCTTTTCTCTGCCCTTTTGTGTGTGGTTGTCTTGTTTTGTCTTCTTGGGAAAGGGGATCAAAGTTGAATAATGACAGCAACAACAACAGCTGCAGCCCTTCTCAACAACTTCTTCTCTTCTCCTCAAAAAGATTTTTGATACCATCGAAGAGGCTGTCAAACAAGGGGCGCCTTCCTTCTAAAGATTCTCTCCAGCAAATGGGAAAGGGAACAAGGGAGGTTGTTAAAATGAAAGCCTTATTTCATCCTTTACAATTCAAAGGCTTTACCTGTTGTTCCTTCTTTTCTGCATATTTAATAAAAAGTTAAAAAGATGTTGAATGTATTTGCCATGGTACTCAGCAGGCGGAGATCCCCATATGGCAAACTCTGGACCTTGTTGAACACTTTTTAATTTTGGACGGTGACTGGGTTATATTAGCACCTTTGACTCTTTGGGCCCATTAATTCCATCAAAATCAATACTAACAGCCTCAATCTTGGCCCGGAGCCTGTTCTACAAACCAGATCAACCGTCCCTAAATCTGATAAAACTTGTCCAAGCTGCGAATGCTGTTCTTCTCAGAACTCCAGACCATCGTCTATTCCTGGGAGAATCTCACTTGGCAGGCTTCCGCACCCAGCCCTCTGCTAATTGTACGGTACTATTTACTGCCTTTCCAAGGCCGAGAGATTGTAAAGTGGTTTTGGAATTCTTGCCAGAAACAAAGACTTTTTCTATAGAAGGACTTTGTCTGCCCTAAACTGACTGGCACATTCTCTGGCTTGAGAAGTCAAACTTCCTGCTGGATTTGACTTTACCTTGTAAACGTTAGTCTCGGAAGATAGGGGAACAGAATGTGGTCCTTCTGCCAACATATTCAGACCTTCAGTGCCAAGAATGAAACTCTTCAGCAATGATCTGCAAAGAGTCCAATATTGTTTGTAATACTGGAGTAAGATGAGACAGGGCTTCAAACGGGGATCGTTACTTCCATACATGCTATACCTCTCGCCTAATTCAGACCTGAGTAAAATAAAGGCTCCTTAATGCAAGAAATACCAGGTGCACATACAACCCAACTACCATAAACATACTCCATGGGGACACCGCGTCACAAAGATTACAGAGACTCCTTGTCAGGATGCCGGCTGCCCCAGAACAGGGACAGCCAAGAACAGCATATGCTTGCTCAGAGTCGCACACAGGACCGCACT
Organism: Chelonoidis abingdonii; assembly: GCF_003597395.2. NCBI lineage: Eukaryota > Metazoa > Chordata > Testudines > Testudinidae > Chelonoidis > Chelonoidis abingdonii. The sequence goes on from NC_133770.1 coordinate 6,677,113, forward strand.
TTCTCTCCTCTCCCCTCTCTCTGTCTTTCAGAATTTTTTCCGTAGATTCCTGCTGGCACACAGCAGGCCTGACCCAAAGCCCATGGCACGCAAAGGGAATCTTTTTCGCTGACTGCAGTGGGCTTTGGAGCAGGTCCACGGTGCTATGAAATTGATCAGAGAGGGCAGTGTTAGCAGCAGCTTCCTGGAGCTACTGTTTAAACAGGCCACTAGGGGCCTTATTGGGGGAAATATAAAAGCTCTAAGAGCTATTAGGCATTAGCGTTCACCCAGTCATTCACCCTCAGGCTGTTATCCTCAGGGTCTGTACATTCAGCACAATGGAGCAATGGCGAATGTTAGGCTCAAATTTTAGATGGATTGGGCCAAAATTCGAGTGTGTGTCCACCACCCTCACCATACTATAGATAATTGGATCATCCTTGTCACAACCTTTGCCATTCAGAAGTTGCTCAGGCAATGAGGGGCTTCTGTGTGCGCGAATGTGTGCCATGACTTTAACGGATACTGGGTAGATTCAGGGACCGAAGAGACTAGAACTGGCAATGGATCTCCAATAGACAGAACATGAATGCTTGCTAAGACTCAATGCAGTCTGCAATTTGTGGATACAGCTATTAACTCTTATTCTTATTAGAGCTGATCTGAAAATGGGCTGAGGGGGAATTCCTCCCAGATCTGTCCCCCTTTGGGGCAAACTTTGAAATTTTGATCCCTCCAGAATGTCAACGTTTTGACCTGGTCTAATTTTATTATTTCCCAAACTAAGAAAGTTCCTGCCCTGAAAAGTCTACAAATGATCTCTCCAGTCATGTAAAGAGTTACCCTAGTGTAAGCTTTGGGTGGGTTAGACTTCACTGCCCCTCTTCTAGAGCTGCAACACAATTTCTATAGAAAAACACACGGTGACACAGAATTCAATCACCGAGGATTCTCAGCAGTGATTGCATAGGGTCCACCTCCCCACAATCAAGTCCAAAAAGAACAAGAGGAATAAACGTCATTTTTCAGTACCAATTTTTTTAAGTTGTAGAATGATAAAGAAATATAACAATAGTAGCTTAATTTTGACTACACAACAAGACTACTTTGTAACCCACATACATTATCTTTGCAGTCAGACCTAAATATAAAGAAGAGAAACAAATTAAATCTCAACAGGTAGGTCTCCATAGAAACACAGAAGTGATGCAGAGTGCCAAAAGGGAAATTTGAGTTCACCCAAGTTTCAGTTCATCAACTGTTGGAAGTGGACAACAGGGGGGATGGATCACTCAATAATTGTGCTGTTCTGTTCATTCCCTCTGAATCACCTGGCACTGGCCATTGTCAGAAGACAGGATATTGCGCTAGAATCTCAAACTTCTGTATTGGTGACCCCTTTCCCACAGCGAGCCTATGAGTGCGACCTCCACTTATAAAGTAAAACCATTTTTTTTTTATTTAACACTATTATGAATGCTGGAGGTGAAGTGGGGTTTGGGGTGGAGGCTGCCAGCTCGCGACCCCCTAAGTAAAAACTTGCGGCCCTTTGAGAGGTCATGACCCCCAGTTTGAGAACCCCCTGTGCTAGATGGACCATTGGTCTGACCCAGTATGGCCATTCTTATCTTCTTAATAACATCTTCCCTCCTCTTGCTTGCAGAACTCTCCAACTGGAATCCACGCAGACTCTTCCTCCTCCTCTGCTGGACTGTGGAGTCACTCAATCAGCTAGTCAACTAATTAATTAACCAACCAATTGGTATTAAGTATATACATGAAAAACCCTACTGCGAAATGCTTCAGAGCTAGGGGAAACCAGCCTGCTTTCTGCTCCTGTGGCTGAGCCTCTCCCAACCCAATGCATGCAGGTCATGTGTCCTTTTTTAAAGCAGCTGCCCTTGCTATTTGCCCTCAATGGGGTGTATTAATCCAGCTACAAAAAGTCTATAGAGCATGCCCAGAACTATCACACCCAGTTCCAGAAACATCTGGGTGTGGAGTGCTAAGAGTGCACCTGTCTAGGAACAATGACCCAGACAAAATCATTCCTCCCCTCTCCTTGCTAGAGCTCTTGAAGAGATAGCTCCCTATTGCAGTGGTTCTCAAACTTTTGTCCTGGTGACCCCTTTCACATAGCAAGCCTCTGAGTGTGACCTCTGCCCCCTATAACTTAAAAACACTGTTTATATATTTAACACCATTATAAATGCTGGAGGCAGAGCAGGGTTTGGGGTGGAGGCTGACAGCTCACGACCCCCCATGTAATAACCTCGCGACCCCCTGAGGGGTCATGAGCCCCAGTTTGAGAATCCCTGCCCTACTGGGAAATGGACATGGGGGTTACAGCAGCACCACAGAACCACACTCATGGACCAGGACCCCATTGTGCTAGGCACTGTATGAACACAGAACAAAAAAACAGTCCCTGCCCCCGAAGAACTTACAAGTCAGACTTGAGCACGTGGTTAACTTTAAGCCTTTCCAATGATTTAAGAACATAGGACTGGAAGGGCCTCCTGGGTCAATGAGTCCAGTCCCTTGCTATGGCAGGCCTAATATCAGACCTGCTGTGGAACTGGCTCCTACAAAGTGCTGGCTCCTACAAAGTGCTGAGTTCTCTCCCCAGCCCCGGCTCTGATCCAGCAAAAAGCATGTCAACCCACAGGGCACCTGTGCTGAAAGTGACATGGGTGCCTTTGATGATCAGACACTAGGGTTCTTAGCCCTACAGCTGCTCAGAAAATTTTCCATCAACAGTTTTTTTAATGGAAAAAATGATTTTTCAACCAAAGGGAATTTTTTGTGTGTGTGGAAATATTTCTGTTTTTATTGAAACATTTTTTTTCTGTAAGCAGAAATCTTTCTTTATAAACCCCAAATATTTAATCAATCTTTCTTTCTTTCTTTCTCTTTGCAGTGAACCTGAATATTTTCATTTTCATCAAGTATCAGGAGGTACCTTAAAGACCTTAAAGACTAACAGATGTATTTGGGCCTACGGTTTTGTGGGTAAAAACCCCACTTCTTCAGATGCATGGAGATATTTAATTTTCATCGACCTTTTCCCTAGGGGCAAAAGAAAAGTCACGCCCCAGCCAGCTCCGTTCAGCAGCACCTTGTAGGCTGGAGCGCATCATCAGGTGGAGAAGGGAACGGAGAGGGAGAACAAAAGCGGGAAATATCACTTTGCGCTTGCCCTGCAAGGACTGGACTACAGCATTATGCCAATAGGTGGGTTTTGAAATTCAATTCAGAGTCCACAGATTACTTAGGTGACTAACTGGGTGCTGCAGCGTAATTCACACTCATCCAGAGCAGCAGCACTAAACTCTGAAATACTTTCCACAGTTACTTTACCTATGTCTACCAACAGGTGTCCTTCACACTCAATCTGCTCCAAAAGCAAATAGTATTCACAGCTCATTGATGCTTGGCTGGAAGTGGAGGCCGAGGGAAGGCTGGGTAAGAATCAGTGAGCATCGCTGCCTCAGTGATGATATGCCTACCAAGGAATGGTCTTAAATTGGAGGGGTAGCCAGAAAAATGTCTGTCAAAATGACACTGTGAATCCCCTGTGTATTTTCTTTCAAGGGTTCCCTATCAGGTTTCATTTGATAAGTCACAAGATTGTTTCTTTCTCCCCACTGGGTTGGGGCTGGGATTTGGGCACAACGAGCCCCCTTTCGGACTCTCACATCAGCATCTGTCGTCAAGGTGCTTCACTGGCATGCACAGAGTGACCGACCATTTCATGGATGACACCTGAGCCAGAAGAGAACCCAGCTCACTACAGAGAGCCCAGTAGGCATAGAATCTTTCTATCTCCATCCTCACCCTGTCTGACTAGAATAAGGACTGTGGGGTGCTCAGATCCTATGGGGTGCTCAGATCCTATAGTCAAGGGGGCCAGATAAGTACCTCAGATAGATTTTAAAATCTGGAAAATATAATCACATTTGGAAATGTGTCACAACTAGACCAGCTATAATCATAATTCTTTGAGCTATTGTTACCCGGGGTTCTTTCAACCCAAAGCTCTTGGTAACTTTACACTGTGCAAGGTGGTGTCAGGAAATAAATCAGGGGAGACATGGCTGTCCGACCAATGGCACAAACAGGACAACACAAGAGTGCTTTCACTTCAGGCTAAACTTTACTTAGTCTCAAGCACTTACACACATCTGCAACAAGTTGTAAAACATCCCTAACCCTTGATAATTACCAAAGCTGAGTGTGGCTTTCGAGTGATACAGTGGCAGCCCGTTTGCTGCTGGGGAACACAAGATGCATCCAGAGGGAGAGGTCAGTCCCGAAATGAGTCCCACCCATCTCAAGCTTTTTCCCCTTATTTATACATTAGTAATTAAAGAAACCTTGTTAAGTAAGCAGTTTTAAGCAAGAGGTCCCTTCTGATTATTGATGAATCAGGTGTGGGTCTTTCCAGGGCCTACAGCCTTGAGATCTCAATCGACATTCCTGGGGCATATCCTACTCCTTCAAAATCATATATCAGCAACTTCAACCCAATTCCTATCAGGAAGGGCGTGGGGTCAAGCTGCGCTTTCAGTGACACTCTAAATCCCCTCTCCCCTCCTGCCTTGGTCAAGCTGAGACTTGCTTTTAACAGCTTGCTGACTAGGCTGTCTTTAACAATAAGCCATAGTGGTTTCAAGCACTTTACTGGTTTGCCAAAGTCTCTCCGTACACTATGACCAATCATGATGCCACCAGCAGGGGACCGTGGGCCAAATTATTTAATAGAGATTCAGCAATTCACTCCTGCTGTGGATCTGCCCCTGTAGCACACGAAAAGAACAAAGATACTGGTTTAGGCAAATATCCCTATAGCATGTAAACCAGGACAGAATGAAAAACTCGCTAGGACATGTATGTAAAATGGTCGCTAAAAAAGAACCTCTTCAAAGTGTTCATGAGATCATGATGGCTTTTTGGTTGTTTCCACCATACAAATTGTTCTTATAATCAATAGATAAGCAGTCCATTAATTTCAATGGCTGCATAAAGTTAATGTTGAGGAACAGGATTTGGTTATATAGTAAGGAAGGTTTAATAGGGTGGCGATAACTCTTTTGCAGTATAAGTAAATATTATTCATTCATTGCAATGAGATTTGCTAATAAAACTAATGCACAAAGCCAAGACTCACTCACACAGAGAGAACGCTGTAATACGACCAGCTAAATCCTGTTGCACGTACACAAAATCTGGGGGGAGATGGTGTAAATTGGAATCACTCCAGTGACTCAGTACAGCTGTGCCAGTCACCAGTTACGGATCTGGGACTCTGGATTCAATTGTTTCACTCTAACTCTCTGCATAAAGTTAACGGGCAAAAAAAGGAGTGCGTTCTGCGATTAGAAGATTTCTTTGTGGGGCTGCTAACACATTTAGAACAGATATAAATGATGTAGTTGTGTACAAACCTCCAGAACAGGTGAGAGAGCATTGTCCTTTGAAGCATACGCCAACTACAGTAGCGTTGCCTCTGCCTGTCTACCCCATCCACTCTGCATCCCATTTCAACCCCCTTCTCCTGTCCTCTACTTCTGAATTTCAGTCTCCCTCCCCCGCTATTCAGTCTTTAACTCTGTCACTGCAATCCAGTACTTGATGAGGATTACACAGAAGGTCAGTGAGATGTCAGGTTACGCAGTGAGCTAGTCAATATTGGCGACACTTTGTTATTATTTATTTATTTGTATTACTGTCACACTCGGGAGCTCCCGCCCTGGACCAGGTTGTGCTAGTGCTGTACAACCTCAGAACAAAACAACAGCCCCTGCCTGTGACAGAGTTCTGGGTAACTGCAGCTGTACCAGCACTCTGATCACTGGGTCACCAATTACATCACCCTGAAGTAAAACTGAGGGGCAAAGCTGTGCCTAAGGGATAGATTGTGTTGGGCCGAGAGGAGCCTAGTAGCCCAGCAAGTAGAAAAGGCAGGAAGGCAGTGCTCAGGCAGGAAGAGAGAGGCTGGCAGAGGCAGGAGAGATCTCTTGGGGGAAGATACTCCCCTGTCTCCCGCCTCCTTGACTGAGTGAGCTAAGGATTGTATGCTGTGAAATATAAAGTTGTACACGTCTGTAAGGGTGGTGGGGAGAAGACTGTAAATCAGTTGCACAAGGAGTTTGACCCAAAGGTTTCCAAGCTGTTTGTGTCTAGAACAGAGACAAGAGCGAGGCAACGTGCTGTCACAGTGCCCCAAACAGCTGATGTGCTCTCTCTATCTCCCACCTGATTGCCATCTGGTTATGCACATTTTTTAGGTTCAGAACCAAAGGATGGCCTGGCAACCCTGGAGAATCGTCATGCCGAAACGTGTGGGAGATCTGGTCACATTCCCTTCAGATATGGCTGGGTTAAAAATGAAAACTCACTACTGGACAATGCTCCGCCTGTCTGTCTGGGAGAGAGGAGAAGCTATGAAGCTGCAGCTGTGACATGAAAGTGAGTATGTACAATGGCACCGTCTTAGCATTTGACCTTTGCCTTGAGCCAAAGCTGGGTCCTGTTGAAGTCAATGAGCATTTTAATGTCGACTTCAACGGGCTGGGGTCTGGCTGCTTGCTTAGATTCTGACTCTTCTCTGTGGCCCTTATTGAATGAAATCAGTGTTCACATTGCACTCCCTATCAGTACCCGGCCTGGGCCGGGGAAGCTAATGATCCAACCACTGAACCAAATACAGGGATGAATCCTGGTCACCTGCCACCTGAGGCACATTGCTCAGATGCTAAGAAGAAGAATGGAATACATTTCTGCTCCATTTTACTCCTTAGTCTACACAGCTCTAGGAGAAGGAGCTGGATTCATTCTGTATCATGCATAAGGACAGGCTTGCTAAGAAAATACTATGAACGGCGATGCCTCAGCTCGAAACCCAGTTCGACTTTCAGAGTACAGGGCCGGGAGCTGAGCCAGACTCATTAGTTCACTCTGGCTATAATCCCTGTTGCACAGATGGGGAACTGAGGCACCAAGATTGTGAGTTGCCAGGTACCCAAGTCCAAAGACAGCACCCTGACCACTGGACACAATGAAAACTATGAAACACCATGGGACAGATGCTCACCTAGTATAAATCAAAGTTGCTTCTTTGAAGTCAGGGAGCCACATCAATTTACACCAGTGGATGATGTGGCTTCAGGATTCCCTTTTTACAAGGATGCTTTTCACAGCAGAATGGCACTTTAAACTGTCTCTCATGCCAGCTGCCATTTTGGCTGCGAGGAGCAGCTTTTCAAAAAAATCAGTGTGCCGTTGATTGGCTTCTTATGGGATGGGAAGGGAGCCAGAACCAGTCTGAAATCCCTTCCTTTTAGCTGAGCAATAGGTGGCTGAGACACACCATATACAAAAACCATTTCACTCGGGGCAGATCTTTGACCAGCATTCTGAGTGTGAAAAACAAGCTCCGTCACCGCGCTTTCATCCTGAATTTTGTTGTTTAAGAGACCTAATGATTCCTGGGTTGCTCTGATACTTGGATGGCAACTTGATGCCAACCCACTGGGTTGCTGGAATAGTGAAAAAGGAAAGTCACAAATAGGCTCCAAATAAATGATGCAAATTCACCCACATTAAAAAATAGGGGATGCTCAGCATCTACCAGCCACAGTGATTCTAGCCCCAGAGCTGGCCACCAATCAGCTGTTTGACAGGTGCCGCGACTGCCTGCCGATCAGCAGCTGGTGGGAGGCGCTTGAGGGAGGAGATGGAGAAGAGGGAGTGTTGGGGTGTGTGTGTGTCGGGGAAGGGGGAGGACTGGGGACAGAGCCTTGGGGGAAGAGGCTGAGTGAGAGCGGGGCCTTGGGGTATAGCGGGGGTGGAGCACCCACCAAGAAAAATAAAAGTCAGAATCTGGGTGTGGTAGTGATTTTGTTGGTGGTTAGCTCAGCAGGTGTTAGTGTTTGGGAAAATGTTGCCTGATCCTGAAATATTAACACTACCTGTCCATCCGTCTGTACTTAAGTACTTCTCATCACCGTAGTGTCTCGGCAAGTTATTGGCTATGCACTGTTTTGCTGTTTGAACCTTTCAGTTCTCCTGTCAGAGAGCACAGGCTGCCATGGGACCAATCACGCCCTGCATATTGATTCTTTTCTTTGCTTCAATTCCTGGAGGAATCCTTAGGGAGGACGCCTGAGGTCTCCGTTTGGGTCAGGGGTTTTAACAACATTCTCAAGCCCAGTTGTTACCATTATTACTATTTGTTTGTCTGCATTGTGGTAGCATTTAGGGGCTGCACATCAAGGATACATTGTGCTAGGTGCTGCTCAAGCACAGAAGGAAAGGGTGGCCCCCCGCCTCATAATGTATAATGGGTGGATGGCATAGACTCCAGAATATACTGGTTTTACATCTCTCACTAACACCAGTTTTACATCTGTGTAACCCCACTGAATTAAAAGGATTTACTGGTTTACACTGGTATGAGAGTTAGAATCAGATTAAAAAACTACTCGGTGACCAGATTTCATATCCTTGCATGGGTCTTAACCGCAGCTGGTTGGACATTTTCCACTGAGGCTCATGCCCACTTAGGAGTTCCTGTCTGGGATAGCATGGCAGGGTTGAACTGGCACCAGAGACTCGGGGAGCCCATGCAGTGGCTCTGTGAAACAGACAGGACCATTGCTATTCACTGAAAAATGGCCGTTTGGGATCCCAGGGCTGGCTAGTCTCCTGGTCCCATGGCAGTCACGTCAGTTTCGTATTTCCTTTCAGAAGCATCCAGTGAAAGATATTACCTCACCCACCTTGTCTCTCCAATATCCTGGGACCGACATGGCTACAGCTACACTGCATACAAAAAAAATTGCCGAGACATTTCGGCAAATTTAATGGTGTGCCAAATGCGGAACGAACCCAAATTCTGAAAAAACAAATTTTCTCCCGAACTGAAAATCATGAGTTTTGTTCTTAACCTCTTTGTTTTACATATTTTCATCTTTTACAAGCCAAAAATATATCAATAGATCCCTAACAGACTTTTTGATCTCCTTGAAGCAGCTTGGGGTATGCTTTGCATTCAAGAACTATGCAAAAGAAATACATTTTGTATTATAATTTAAGATAGGCAGGAACCTGTAATTCTCAGTATTTAAGTAAACTGTCACAGTAGCTTCAGATGGGAAAGATTGCAATTTTTATTTCAGATTCTTAAAGTAGATCTTGGCCTTTCAGGCTTTGTTTTTGTTAATTATATCATTCCCCAGTGTTATCTTTTCAAAATTACCTTTTATCTGAATAAGATCCAGCCTTCTTATTATCTCATATTCTGTTCAATAGAAAAGACACACACAATACATTCAATCAATGGCTTGGTGTCATTAGCACAGCTCCCATTGGTGAAGTCTTTCACATCCACTCCTTCCGGGTTCTCTTGGTAGAAGACCTCCACGTTGCCACACTTCAGGTCCCCCTTGCTCTAATGAGAAACAGGCTCATTCAGAGGGCAAATGAAAAAAATTCTGGATATTAGATGTGATTTTAGAGAGGCAGCACAGTCTTCTTGTCAGAACTGGGGCTGAGAGGGGCAGGGAGTCTGTTCTTTTCCTCACTGCCTGTGTGACCTGAGACAAAGCACTTAGGCCAGGACCCTCCAGGGCTGTAAATGTTCGTAGCTTTATTGAAGTCAGTAGAATTATGCCAGCTCATTTCTTCCTCTGTAAAATGGCAATTGCCACAACCTGGGCCGTCCTACTCTCTGCATGGACACCAGTCTGCCATGAGCGGATCCAGCTGCTGAAGACCCCCCTGACTCCCAGTTCCGGGTCATCTGGGTAGAGACTGGTCTCTTTTCCCACCTCTGGGTCTCTCAGGTGCACTCCCCAGGTGCAGACTCCCTGTCTGACACCCTTCTTAGGCAGCAGGATTGCACAGTTCGGCTACCTAAATCTGGAATCAGTGCCCCAGTGCCTCCCTCTCTTTAGGAAAACAACATATGGTCCTGAATGCTACAGCCCTCTGTGTGGCCTCACCACGCTTGTGAGTCCTGGCTCGGGTCCACGTCCTTAGGCACCACACAGACGCATCCGGTCAGTTTACACTCTAATTAGAGGTGTGTTTGCAGCACATATACCAGGCACTTATAGCAGTGAACAGCTAGCTCAAGTACCGATAGCAGTGTAGCCGCGGTGGCACAGACTTCATCGTGAGCTATACAACCTGCCCCGGGGCCCTGGGTAATTACGGGGGCGGCTAGTCCGCGCTGCCGCAGATTCACTGCTATTGCTACTTGTGCTAGCTAGATCAGAGCTAGCTCAGGGATGTCTACATGTGCTGCAATCATACCTCCAATTGCAGTAAAGCCATGCCATTGTGGGAGACAGTCCCTGCCCTGAAGACCATAGGAACTCAACAGACAAGATAGAGTGTAGGAGGGGCCAATAGACACAGCGAGGGCAAGTGTCTTAGCCCCAGATCATCAAAGGTATGTAAGCTCCTAATGTCCATTCATTTCAATGGAAGTTAGGAAGTTAGGAACCTAAGTACCTTTGAGGATCTGGGCCTGACCTACTAGATCATTCTGCCTCCTAAGCTCTGTCCTAATTGTCACATCTCCACCATCACTTTGGTGTCTGCTCAGACTCACCATTCAATTGGCTGAACAGTTCAAGATGCCTCCATGCCTGTTCATAGATTCCCAGGGCAGATGGGACTGCTGAGATCATCTGGTCTGACCTTCTGCCCAGCACAGGCCAGAGACCTGCCAAACAAAAATTCCTAGGGCAGATCTTGTAGAGAAACATCCCATCTTGATTTTAAAATGGTCAGTGGTGCAGAATCCACCATGGACCCTGGTTAATTACTCTCACTGTTAAACATTTATTCCTTATTTCTGGTCTGAATTTGTCTAGTCTCAAGTTCGAGCCATTGGCTTGTGTCAGACCAGGGGTAGGCAACCTATGGCATGCGTGCCGAAGGCGGCACGCGAGCTGATTTTCAGTGGCACTCACACTGCCCGGGTCCTGGCCACTGGTCCAGGGGGCTCTGCATTTTAATTTAATTTTAAATGAAGCTTCTTAAACATTTTAAAAACCTTATTTACTTTACATACAACAATAGTTTAGTTATATATTATAGACTTAGAGAAGAAAGAGCCAGTCCTAGAGTCTATGAATCTATTACTGGCAGGTGAAACCTTAAATTAGAGTGAATAAATGCAGACTCGGCACAGCACTTCTGAAAGGTTACTGACCCCTGTGTTAGACCTTTCTCTGCTAGACTGAGGAGCCCATTATTAAATACTAGTTCCCCATGTAGCTACTTGTAGACTGTGGTGAAGTCACTCCTTACCTTCTCTTTGTTCTCCTGGTAAATAAAAGGTGATACTTGGTAAATAAAAGGTGTCACTCACTGACGCTGTCAGCCTGGTACTGCCACTAACCTTCACTTTTCAAAAAAAGCAATTAACTTAGCAATCAGTGCTAAGAGGATCCAGCTTCCAGAACCAGCTGGGTGAGTTAGTGACAACAAGGGTGGTTTCCTGCCAGGTCTTCCAGGATTACGTGAGTGACCATTGTCTGATGTGAATCTCTGTATTTTCAGCAGCTGTGCTGGGAGGTGACGCTTGTGGGCTGCATGGGAAGCAGTTTCTCCCTGAGGATGGTATCTGTTCAGCTGAGATTTGCTTTAACGTCCTTAGCATGTCAGCTGGGAGGACAAGCAGTGGTAAAAGAAAAGAGGAAAGGCAACCGAGGCACATTCTTGGGGTGGGTGAAGTTAGTAGTGGGACCCTGGAGAGCACTGGAAGTCACGTAGCAACATCCCAGTGCTGCAACTGTGCTGCTAGCACCAGCTGGATTGTCAGCTAGTGGGAAGCTGCTGTAGCTCCACTGCTGGGCTCTTCTGACTTGCAGTGGTGTTGGTAATTGAATAGGAGATGGCCTCTCCAGCAGCACAGTGCCCGCAAGCAGCACGCTGAGGCATTGGCTCTTTATTGAGCTAGTGGGCTCTTTCCAAAAGTGAGCTGGGCCTTTAAGAGCATCTCCCACTTGTGCCTGGCTTTCCTCCCTGATCACATGACTGAGAGGGAGCATGTGACATCAGGACTATATAAGGGCTGTTTTCTGGATAATGGATCCTTTTGTTGGCAAACAGCCTCTTTGAGCAGAGCAGTGCTCTTGCTGCAGGCTGAACAGCTCAAATGGGAATCCAGTTTTGATGCTGAGTTGTTATAATTAGAGAGAAAGAGTTTTATACTCTGGCAAAATCTGAAAGGGCTTTGTTTGTTTCTTAGCTGGATGTGAACTCAGGTTTGCCTCGAGGGTTGTTGTTGTTTTTGTTGTGGTTTTCTTTTTTTAAATTGCTGTAGTTGAGTTGGGAGGCTGCAAAGATAATATCAGCATGATGCTCTGAGGGCAAGCGAACTGAGATCTTATGTGCCACGGATCAATCAGGCACTGGGAAATTTCTCTTGTTGTGTTAGTCCTTGTAGAATTACTTTGACTAGCAGGAAAGAAATGTCTGCTTCAGTGCAGTTAAAATTCAGTGCTGCAAAACTTTGTAGATATAAAGGCTTCTGAATGCCTGGTGTTAAAATGAGTTAAGATGATGTGTGGGCAGCTACTGCCGTTTTCAAAATGAATCTTATTTTCTTTCCACCAGCAACTTGCTTGACCATTTTGACTGCACGCTGACCTAAGTCTCCTTCTCCCACATTAGTTTATGAAAATAAGGAGATTGTGCAGATTTTTATTTTGATATTTCAGGCAAAAATATCAGCCACCCTGAAAGAATGAATGCAAATAAAACCTGAGGAGCTACAACTTCCATGGCTTCAAGGTAGCTGCTTTGCTGGCTGTTACCACTATATAAGCTGTATGTCTCACAATCACTAATGAATAGTATCTGAGCACCTTGCAGTCTCTAATGTATTTATCCTCACAATACCCCTCTGAGATAGGAAAGTACCATGATCCCTATTGTACAGATTGGAAACTGAGGCACAGCGCAACTAAGGGTCAGATTTTTAAAAGTATTTAGGCCCTTACAGATGCAGAGAGCTGCATAGTGGGATTTCCCTAGAATCTATCTGACAGAACAAGGAGCAATGGTCTCAAGTTGCAGTGGGGAGGTCTAGGTTGGACATTAGGAAAAACTTTTTCACTAGGAAGTTGGTGAAGCACTGGAATGGGTTACCTAGGGAGGTGGTGGGATCTCCTTCCTTAGAGGTTAAGGCTCGGCTTGACAAAGCCCTGGCTGGGATGATTTAGTTGGGGATTGGTCCTGCTTTGAGCAGGGGGTTGGACTAGATGACCTCCTGAGGTCTCTTCCAACCCTCGTATTCTATGATTCTATGATTCTATCTGCATCTTTAGGGTCTTAAAGACCTTTGTAAGTCTGACCCTAAGTGGGTTGACCAAGGTCAAACAGGAAGTCTGTAGCAGAGGATGAAAAGGAATCTATCTCAGGCTAGTGCACTACATACAGAACCATCAATAACAATGAGGCTGTGGAAGTAGGGAAAGAATTGACAAGGATTTGTAGAGGATCTTAATGCATGTCAGTCTGTTAGCAAGAGTCAGGCTAGCAATTAACAAGAGTTAGGCCAGCTGTAACCCTAATGAAGTGAGACTTGTAGAAGAGAGGATGGTGTGAGGTGAGTGGGAAAGAACTGTGTGAGAAGTTGTCACGACCTTGCACTGATAACCAAATACGTAGACTGGCGTCTTCTAGAAGTGAGAAAAATAAGATAGCAAGTTGGCCTATGTATAAACAAAATGCAGCTGTTGCTTATTATTGTCTGGATTATTGCTTGTTATTGTCTGTAACAAAGGTATAAATGCTTGCTGTAATTGTTTACCTGTAGAGAGACCTGTCCGGGACTGGGGCGACCCTGTGTCCTAGGCACTCCCTCCCTCTATTGCAATTGCCTGAGAAATAATAAAGTATTTGATTTTGCTGCATCCAAACAAAAAGCGAGAACTGAGTTTTTCTCCGACAAGGCCATATAAGAACCTAGATGAAAGAACTAATACCATGGGTTAGATAGTGGCAACTCCTTCACATGTTGGTGACCGCTAACACATGGAGTCCACTGGAGCTCACTCATCCTGCAAGAATCTATGATTCTATGATGTCAATAAGGATTGCACTATCTAGCTCTGTAGTTGCACTGATTTTAACAGCAGCAGCATTAATTTAACTTTTAAGCTGTTCTTGGAGTCTGAGCAAAGATGGATTTGGATGCCTGCAGGTAAACGGATGTGACATGATATGTCACATAAGTGCAGAGTAGGTAACTCTGCTTCCTGGAGAGAGAATCCCATTTATACTAACTCACTCCTGTTCCATCATTTCAGGCATAATATTTTGAATGGGCTCTGACTTCACCATCTGTAGTCCTGACCGTGCCAACCGCCTCCTCGAGTTATTTGCCAGGCAGAGCTTTAGATCTCCAACTCCATTTGCTTCCAGAGAAGGGACACTGAATCCGGCATAAACATAGATCACAAGATGGGCAATATCCTTACCAAGCGTCATATTTTAGTGTCTGCTCGAAAAGCGAGGTGCATTCCCTCAGCCTGTGCACTGAAGAAGAGACGTGATCTGTGTGTGTGATTCTGCGAGTGGCAGTCTTGTAAGTTGAAATACCACCCGTCTTGCAGAATGAGTATATTGTTTATACAGGATCTCAGCATTGTTCAACGGACACCTGCCCTCCGCCTCACCTTGCGTTTAAGGTAGATGGAATTCAAAGACTCCAGAACTTCTAAATAGTTTTTTCTAAGCAGGCTGGTCTCCATTACCCCAAGGGACTGGTTCTCCAGCTCAGGACCGTCAAAGTACACAGGGATTCCAGTGACAACCCCTTTGTCAGTGCTCGGGTCTAAGGTGGGTGTGACATAGAGATTCCCTTGGCAAACAGTCTCCTGTTCTCTCAAACAGCTCTCATCTCAGACCTGACAAACTCACTACAGCAAACTCATGTCTTGCAGAGTATTTATCCATAAAGGGTAACATGTAAGGTATCCACAGAAAACTTGTAGCTTATCAAGACTCATAATCGTTACGAGATGTATGTATGAGTAATATTTAAGGTGTAATGTAACTATGTTGAAAGTCTGCTTTATGGGTTTGGAGTAAAAGTCCTGAGGTATGTCTTGGTGATGGCCCATTGAAGTAGAAAACAGTTGTCATCCCTTCTTGCTTAGCTGGTGATGTAACGCAAGGCTCAGTTGTCTTGCCTCGCTCCATCCCAAAACTAACAATCAGAGACAACTGCAGGCAATCTAAACCACTTGGAGGTACAAAAGGAACATTGCAACAGACTGGAAATCTGCCTGCTTCATCTGTTTCCCCGGCGGTGCGATGGTTACATTGTATGTAAGGGTCTATGAGTAGAGCCAATAAACTGTTTCAATATGACACAGTGTAGGGAGAGGTCCTCTGTATCCATTCACCAAGGAAACATCTTGTGGAAAGGGATGGCGGGGTGGGGGGGTCATGAAAGTTTGGATCCTGCTTTCTGTGAAGCCAGCCAGCTCTGCAAGGGACTGAATTTTGGCAGGATAGCCTAGATAGGAAAGGGAACTGTTAATAATTGTGGGCCCTAGTTTCTGTTTGATGATTCTGTTTTATAGTGTAACCATTTGTTTCCACCACACCCTCTTGTTTTTAGCTGAATCTTTGTTCTTTCTTAAATTAAACCTTCTCTTGTTTTATTACAAGTGCTGTGTGTTCAACAGGAGCTGTGATTTAAGGTAAAACTGGTAAACTGGGGTTAACTTCTCCTTTGAGGGCAGAGGACCTGGGATATCTGCTAGGAGCCAGTGTTAGGGACTGGATATCACAGGGGAGCCAACACCTGGTTATCATAGCCAAGGCTGCCTCTCACCAGTAGCCATGGGTAACAAGTGACTCTCAGTGTTGGGAACCCCAAGAACTATCACAATCAGTGATACTGGAGGAGGTGGCTATGCCCACTGGGGACTCCCACACACTGGGGAAATCCTCAGCTGATTTGATCTGCAAAGGGGCTGTAAGTGTGGGGATCATCTAGTTCCTAGGTGGATCCAGAAGTGCATAAATTCCATTGCTTATTGCAGGGAGGGCTATCCCTTGGGGGGTGCAGGGCCTGGGACATAGGCGTCGAGTTCCTATCTACCGGGAGGGTTCTTCCCAAGCTCTGCCCAGGCCCCACCCCCACTCCACTCCTTCCACCAAGGTCCCACTCTGCCCCACATCTTCCCAGCCCAGTTCTAGCCTCTCCCCTGAGTGCATTGCACCCTTGCTCCTCCTCCCTCCCCCCCAGCACCTCTGGACGAACAGCTGATTGGCAGTAGGCCCTGCATGGGAGAGGGAGGCACTGATTGGCGGGATCCGTTGGCAGGCTGGAGGTGCTGGGGGGAGGAAGAGGTTGGTAGGGGGGCTCCTCCTCACATCAGGAAAAATTCCTTCCACCCCAGGGGCACCTGTTCCAAACCCCCAGAGTGAACACACCCACCCACAGGATATAAGAAAGGGAGACATTTATTTACAGAGGAATGAGAGGAGAAAAACAACAAGGGGAAATACAGGGGGAGCAGTAGAACAGGGCTGCATCCAAGCCAAGGCCCCAGGGGCCCAGTGGGAGCACAGTCTGGAAGAGCAGACACCGAGCAATGTATCTCCACAGAGTTCAGGAGTCCTGAGCACAGTTCCAGTCCAGTGCTGAGTCTTGGGTGCTCCTAGTCATCTTCAGTGCCAGTGAACTCTTCCCAGCAAACCCCTGGGGTGCTCTCTTCTGCCACTCTCTGCAAAGACACACAGAGCGACCACCTCCCACTTAACTAGCTACAGCCTCCCTCCTTGTTCCCAGTGCAGAGTCACAAGCCCCAGTACTCAGCCCCACGCAGCTCTGGGCAGCCGTGATACTGGGTCCAGCTCCGGCCTATCCTTCTCGGGCGATTCCTCCTTGGCCCAGTGCTCCTCCTGGCTCCTGTCCTGGGGTGGCCCCGATCGGCCGCCCTGTCCTTCTCAGGCTTCAGGCAGGTTCTCTGTTGCTTCCTTTGCAAGGGTCTGTGGGCTGCAGCCCTTCTCTCTCCAGCTCCAAAGCCACCCCGTGGAGTTTCCTTCCATTCTCTCACTGCTCCCCCTCTCCCTTTAGGAAAAAGATTTAAAGGGGCCATGCTCTCTAAACCCAAAGGGGTTATAAATATATTTCCCAGTTTTGGAAAACCGAGGACAAACAAAAGCTGGAATGCTTTTTTTTTCAATGAACCTCCCCAGCCCAAAATGTTAGTGAAAACTGTTGACAGAAAATGCCATTGTTGCAGAAAAGACCATTTTCTAAACAGTAGTTGGAGCTTCCAAAGTTGTCTTACACAAGACTTGGACTGAGCCTCATTTACTCCATTCCTGTGTTTGGGGCAGGGACAAAAGGTGTGAGATAAAGCGGCCTTTGCACTTCTCAAATTCTGAAGCTGTACAGGGGCCTGACCAGCCACTGGGATAAGTTATAGCAGCCCTCTGGGCTGCTCTAAAGTTACACTCTGCTTCCCATGGCCTCCTGTGGGCCCTGGGAAACAGAAAATATCTATAGCAGAGTGCAGCCAGAGTCACGTCCTGAGAAGAAGGCCAGAGTAGAGCCCTCTGCTTTGGGGGTAACCTCAGAAGCTGTTTCTGCCCACCTCAAGGGGTGGCCTACAAGGGCCTTAATGTTGTTGAGGTTCAGGTCCCTGGTACCCCTGCTCTGCATACACATTAGGAGTGTTTGATAAATGCTCTGAAGGTCAAACTCACCCATAGAGTAAGCACCCTGCCTCAGTGGAATTACAACAGAGATGCCTCTAATACTCTGCTTGGCCCTTCCCTGGAGCCCTGCACTGGTGTAACTCGTTCCCCCAAGGTCTGTACAAGAGCTCAGTTTCCCAGAGGGGGAAGCTGAGGCCACACAGCAAGCCAGTGGCAGAGCAAGGAATGGACTTCCTGACGCCGAGTCCTGTGATGTCACCAACAAGCCCTGCCTCCTCCCTGCAGACCAGCTGCCTGGAAAACAGGAGCAATGAGTCCTGCTTTCAGACTGAGCCTCAGGACCCTGGAAGTGCCAATGGCAGGGTGTGCCATTTGTTTGTTAATTCAGGGGCACAGCAGGAGAGGTGTTCCTCTGAACCGCCTTGGGGTAGTAATGGAGCTGGAAGTCCCAACAGAACAGCCAGTGTCTCAAGATCCCCAGGACCTTCTGTTCCCAGCTGGATCAGTATCAGTCACATCTGGAGAAGATCCTCGTCTCATGGGATTTGGGGAGATTTTGCTTTCAACACTTGGAACAGCAAAGCTGAGCAATGGGCAGGAATGTTTGAAAGTCCCAGACAATCTTCCCACATGTGGCTCTGGCAATATGACTTATGCCTGACTCACAGCAAGCTTTGCTGCTACGATCCTACCCCTCACCTAGGGGCACCAGTGATGTTCATTCCTGACTTCCATCAACTCTGGCTATTCCAGACCTGGGATACCCTTCATCCCACCTGCTTGGCTGGTGCTCCTCAATCCTGCCCCCATTCTACTCAGTTTTGGGGTCCCCCACATCACAGGCTAGTGGGGGAGCCGAAACATCAAACAAACAGTAAATCAATACATCTAAATTGTATCATATAGGGAACTTTAGGTCTAAAGCCATTGGGCCAGATCCTTGGCTGCTGCAGATTGATGTTGCTCAACTGAGCTCAGTGGAATGAGGCTGGTTTTCACCAGCTGAGATCTATTTAGGCAATGCGGATGATCAAGTCATTAGGTTGGCTCATTCAGCATGATGAAATGGCTTGTTTGTGAGGCAAAAATGGAAGCTAATTGCTGCTTCTGCCTGTGGAGTCGATTCAGTTGACAAACCAGGGCCTGAAATAAATATTGGACAACTAAAGTGGGACTGACTGAAAGGTTGCCACTGACTGTAACATGCTGGGAACAAAGTATAAGTATTGGACTGATACTGACTTCCTGCTGGACCTTGGGCAAGTCACTTCATCCCTCTGTGTGCCTGTGTCCCTCCTGCCCTGGATGTCTTGTCCATTTGGATTGTAAGCACTTCATATAAGGGACTGTCTCTCCTCTGTATAGCATAGAATTATAGAACTGGAAGAGACCTTGAGAGGTCATCTAGTCTAGTCCCCTGCACTCAAGGCAAGACTAAGTATTATCTAGACCATCCCTGACAGGTGTTTGTCCAACCTGCTCTTAAAAATCCCAAATGATAGAGATTCCACAACTTCTCTAGGCAATTTATTCTAGTGCTTAACCACTCTGACCGTTAGGAAGTTTTTCCTATCTTCCAACCTAAACCTCCCTTGCTGCAATTCAAGCCCATTGCTTAAATACATACATTAATGGAGATATCCTATCTCCTAGAACTGGAAAAGACCTTGAAAGATCATCTAATCCAGCCCCCTGCCTTCACTAGCAGGACCAACTACTGATTTTTGCCCTAGATCTCTAGGTGGCCCCCTCAAGGCTTGAACTCACAGCCCTAAGTTTAGCAGGCTGATGTGCAAACCACTGAGGTATCCCTCCCCCACCCTTTTTTCCTGTCCTCAGAGGTTAAGAAGAACAGTTTTTCTCCCTCCTCCTTGTAACAACCTTTTATATACTTGAAAACTGTTCTCATGTCTCATCTCAGGCTTCACTTCTCCAGACTAAACAAACCCAGTTTTTGAAGTGTTCCCTCATAGGTCATCTTTTCTAGACTTGTAGTCATTTTTGTTGCTCTTCTCTGGACTTTGTCCAATTTGTCCCCATCTTTCCTGAAATGTGGCACCCAGAACTGGACACAATACTCCAGCTGAGGCCTAATCAGCGCGGAGTAGAGCAGAAGAATGACTTCTCGTGTCTTGCTTACAACACTCCTGATAATACATCTCAGGATGATGTTCATTTTTTTTGCAACAGAGTTACACTGTTGACCCATATTTAGCTTGTGGTCCACTCTGACCTCCCAAATCCCTTTCTGCACTTCTCCTTCCTAGTCAGCCATATCCCATTTTGTATGTGTGCCGCTGATTGTTCCTTCCTAAGTAGCGTACAGCATCTAGCGCAGTGGGGGCCTTGATCTTGATTGGAACTTCCAAGTGCAACGCAAATAATTATGTCTAACGCCCAGATCCTCAGACATATTTGGGAGCCTAACTCCTGTTCTTCCTCCATTTATCATTTTGGTTCCCCCCTCACAATTGGGTCTGGCCCTCAGCCATCGGATCAGCTTCCCCCCAAGGATTGGATCGGTGGAAGCACTGGACACCATCCAGAAGCATGGAAGGCAGGAAGCTGGCTGTCTCCGAGGCTGTGGAATATTTCTGCATCTCCCTTGACCCCTGAGTGGCCCTTTTTCAAAGTTTGCTGAGGGGGTCACTGGAGTGAAGTTAGGCCTTGATCCCTCCCATACTTTTCCTCTTGTGTAGGCATCTGCACCTGTGCAAAGTGGATGTAAAACCCCCCTGTTTGGTTGTGGCAGCCAGTGTTTTACCCTCACTTTGCACAGATGGACATGCCTATACATGGCAGTGGAGAGTTACTGTTTTTTACACTAGTGCTTAGAGGGATCTGCTGAGATTGTGCAAGGTGCTGGGCAAACACACAGTAAGAGACACTCCCTGCCCTGGCCAGTTTACAGCCTCAATAGGCAAAGAGCGGGAGCGAAACAGAGGCACGTGGAGGTGAAGTGACCCACCTTGGATCATCAAGTGGGGTATATCCAGGAATATGACTCAGATCTCCCATAGGCCGTGCCCTATATGCCAGACCATACTATTTCCACACGGATAGAACTTCCCAGTGAGCCTTCATCGCTTCATATCTATCGAGTTTCTTCTATGGGGCTCAGCACTTCAGCACCTCAGCATTTCTTTCTTTTCTTCTGGTGTTTAGCTACGTCACAGAAACACTTAGTGCAACTGTCTGAGCAGCAGTCCACCCAGTGAGCTGCAACTGAAAAGTGTGCTACCAGTGCCAAGATTTCTGTATTACATCTGATCTTTCTGCGACACCCCCTTTATGTCTTGAGTGGAGTTACACCCATGGGACACTGGGAAAGGGGAATAAAGCCCATTGTGTGCACATGTTGTGGGACCAGGAAGTGCACTGGAATGGCAGCTAGTTGTTTGGATGCACAACACAAACAATATGAATTAAGGATCGAGCTGGTAAGAAAATAGGATTCTCCCCCGCCACAAAAAATGTAGACAATGAAAAAAAAATATTTTTTTGGCAAAATTTTCAGTGGAAATTTTTGACTTTTTAATCAAGAAACCAAAATCATCAAAATCCCGTCCCCTCTCAATAATTTTTCAGTTGAAAATGTTTTGTTTCTTTCCGGCTAAGCTGCAGAAAAGATTTTTATTTAATGAAAAACCAAAAATATGTGATGAAAGTGCACTCCCCCTGCCCAAAAACACACTTTTCAGGAAATTTTTGAGCTGTGTTGTAACACTGAGGGAAATGAGTTTCAACAGACATTTTTAAACTAATCCTTATTAAAGGTGAGATTTTTCAAAAGATGTGGCTTTGGCCTAATTCTGATCCAGCTGAAGCCAACCATTGGCTTTGCAGGGAGCAGAGAAGGGGTTGTTTCCATGCTGTGTGATTTTGGGCAAATCACTTCCCTGCTCCGTGCCTCAGTTTCCCCACCTATAAAATGGGGATGAAGCTATTTGCCTTCCTTTGTAGTGGTCTATGGATTGAATAGAGCTCCATAAGAGCTAAGTGTTACTATTCTGAACAAATGACTGCGCTGTTTGTCTATGCTGTGAAATATTTTGTGCTATTTTTCCATGATGGCCCCAAATAAATCAGATTGTTTTGAATGCAACGGTATTTTTACCCATGTATTTCTGAGTCAGATGGTGTTGGTGTGGTGCTTCCGTTTGTCACCCAGCTTGAGCTTGGCCATGGAATGTGCTTACAAGGAAAGAGGCGGGAGAGAGGAATTCATACGGGGTGATGTAATAAATCCACTCCCCTCAGTGAAAAGGGGACAGCTTTGACAGCTTGTCATTTCCAATCATATATTCCTCTCTCTTGTTTTATTGGCTCTCTAGGTTGTTTTGCTTCCCAATTAGAGTGTCCCGATATTTCCTAGTGTGCCTATAAAACAAAACAACTAAAGCTGAGATTTTCAAATGAGCCGAAGGCAGTTTGGCATCCAGCTCCCATGAAATTCTGGTGCGGTTGAAGCTTCTACCTCCCATCTAGGCCACATCGAAAATTCCAGTCTAAAAGGATAGGGGAGCGGAAGAAAAAAATCTTTAGACCCAGAGGGACTTGTGCAAATAGCCCAGAGCTGGGGTGGCCACCTGAACAGGAGAACGAGCCAGAATTTACCAATGTATATTGCCAAAGAGCCACAGTAACACGTCAGCAGCCCTCCCATCTGCTCCCACCCTTCTCTCAGCGCCTCCCACCCACCTGCAGCCCCACATCCCCCTCCCTCTCTGCACCTCCGGGTCAGCTGTTTTGTGCGATGCAGGATGCTCTGTGGGGGGAGGAGCGAGGGCACAGCAGGCTCCTGGGAGGGGGCAGAAAGGGGTGGAGTGGGGGCAGGGCCTGTGGCAGAGCCAGGGCCTGAGCAGTGAGCAGCCCCCAGCACACTGGAAAGTTGGCGCCTGTAGCTCCAGCCCCGGAGTCGGTGCCTATACAGGGAGCCGCATATTAACTTCTGAAGAGCCACATGTGGCTCTGGAGCCACAAGTTCACCACCCCTGGCCCAGAGGCTTAAAGGTATGAGGAGCTGGGCCAGGGGGCTACAGTCCAGGCTTATAAGTCAGGCAATCCAAGTTCTAGGCCTGCCGCTTCACTGCTGTTTCTCAATGTCTCTGGTTGGGATCCAATCATTTACTTGTCCCCCAGGGCTGCTTTGCTGTATGAATTCACGCGTGTGCATTGACACCCTTGGCTGGAAAATGGTGCATAAGTGCTAAGTATTATATCATTAGCCTTACAGCCTGTGGTGCACCTATGCGTCGCCATAATGGAGGTGACTTGGATGATTGGCCAATGTAGTCCCCATCTTTAAAAAATGGAAGAAGGTGGATCCACGGAACTACAGACCAGTGAGGCTCACCTCAATCCCTGGAAAAATCAAGGAGCAAGTCCTCAAGGAATCAATTCTGAAGCACTTAGAGGAGAGGAAAGTGATCAGGAACAGTCAGCATGGATTCACTAAGGGCAAGTCGTGCCTGACTAACCTAATTGCCTTCTATGATGAGATAACTGGGTTTGTGGATGAGGGGAAAGCAGTGGACATGTTATTCCTTGACTTTAGCAAAGCTTTGGATACGGTCTCCCACAGTATTCTAGCTGGCAAGTTAAAGAAGTATGGGCTGGATGATTGAACTATAAGAAGGATAGAAAGCTGGCTAGATCGTCAGACTCAATGGGTAGTGATCAATGGCTCCATGTTTAGCTGGCAGCCAGTATCAAGCGGAGTGCCTCAAGGGTTGGTCCTGGGGCTGGGTTTGTTCAATATCTTCGTTAATGATCTAGAGGATGGTGTGGACTGCACACTCAGCAAGTTCGCAGATGACACCAAACTGTGCTTATTGCTTCTCTCTGACCAGATGGGTTTGTGAGTGCAATGGGAAGAGATAAGGGATAGAACAGTCAAAGTGTTACAGGGCATGGTAGGCATATATGAGCACACTTTAAGGTTGCCTCAACCCCATCTCAAGGCAAGGTCAAACAACCAGTCGGGAGGGACAAAGGGGGGGTTGAAGGGAAGGTATAAAACACTAAAAGACCAAAGAAATGCCTGTCCCTGACAGCAGCACAACCTTATGCCTACCACTCCCATGGGATACAAAAGAGATGGGACAAAGACCCTAGGCTCATGATGCCCACAAAACTGAACATGACTATAAGTTGTAAGGGGTGTGACTAGGGGTGTGTATTTCAGGTATATTTGGGCCTGCTAAGGAGAAGGTGGGAATGGGGAATCAGAAATGAGACTAGGGGAATGGGGACATAGGCAAGGCTCTGCGGTGTTAGAGCTGGGAAGCGGGACACTGGGTAAACGGTCTGCGGTGTTAGAGCTGGGAACAGAACGCTGGGAAACAGACTTTGCTCGTGTGTAGAGCTGTGGATATGCTTGCTTGGAACGAACCCCAATAAACATCACATTGCCTGAACTTTGGACTTCTGGTCTTCTGCTTTCTGTCTGCAGGAGAAGAACCAGGGGAGAGGGTGAAGGGAAAGCCCTCTAACACAGTGTTTCATAGTTCTGTATCTTTGTGATGGGGTGTTCATCCCACACAAACCTTGAAGGTGTTAAGCAGACCCAGAAGAGGTGCTTGCACCTGAGGGGAAACCCAGGGATTTATAAATACTAATTGGTGATGGAGGAAGATAAAGAGAAGGAGTTGGTCGTAGCAGGGGAATCCAGCGGGAGAGTTTGTAGTCGTTGTCTGGGAACTGAGCAGAAAATCCAGATGGGAGAATAAGCCCTAGGATCCTAGCCCTGGAAGGAGGGTCAGAAAGCCTGAGAAGGCAGAGTAGGAAGAAGGTGGGCCGAAAAGTAATGGGCTTAATTAGCAGCAAGGGAGAGTTAGGTTAGACATTAGGAAAAACTTTCTAACTGTAAGGGGAGCTAAGCTCTGGAACAGGCTTCCAAGGGAGGTTGTGGAGTCCCCATCATTGGAAGCCTTTTAAAAACAAGTTGGATAAACTGGTGTCAGGGATGGTCTAGGTTTACTTGGTCCTGCCTCAGTGCAGGGGGCTGGACTAGATGACTTCTAGAGGTCCCTTCCAGCCCTTCATTCCTGTGATTCTGTGAAAGAGCAGTAAGGAAAGATATTGTGTAGAGTCTGGCTGCTAGTTATAGGGTCCCTGGGCTGCAACTCAGTGTAGAGAGAGGGCCTGGGTCTCCCTACCAACTCCTAGAAAGTGGTGCAGGACTGTTGGAGGTGCAATGCAGACAGCTGGTCTGGTGAGACTTTGATACCCTGGAAGCGAGGACCATAGACTGACCTAGCCCAAGGGCTGAGTTGTGACGAGGGAGAGCTGTGAATTACAGGCAGAGAGACTACCACAGCGATGGAGTGGCCATGGGCAGGGAGTGCCATGTGGGAAGAAAGCTGTTGCATCATGCCTGGCCAGAAGGAGGCGCTCTTGCAATACGCAAACCCCATTACAATCTGTCTCCAAAGGTGGCCAACACCAGCTGCTTCCTCAGAAGGTGCAAGGTCCCTGCAGGAGGCAGTTTGAAGATAACCTGTCCCCAAGGAAAGTGTTTTCCTAATGCCAAACAATTTGGATGATTTATGCCTTGAAACATTGGAAGAAGCACGTTCTAAAGAAGAATCATGCTGCTTTAAAACACCAGAACTCAGCACTTCTCTGGTTCTCACCAGGTCTCAAAGTTCTTCTTCAACGTGACTTGATAAAGCCTCACAAAACCCTTGTGGGTAGACTAGCGAGTGTTACCCAAATGGCTCAGGAGGGGGCGCTCGAGCACAGAGCAATGGAAGGCTTGATTTTCGTTGCTGCTGAGCACGGAGTTGTGGGCGCCCAAGACTTCTGGAAATGAGAGCCTGAGGCTACGGCTAAACAGAAAGAGAACCCCTGTGACAGCAAGTCTCAGAGCCTGGGTCAACTGACTTGGGCTTGCAGGGTTGATGCCACGGGGCTAAAAATAGCCATGTAGATGTTCCCCGCTGGGGCTGGAGCCCAGCTTGAGAGCTGGAGAGGAGGCTGGGTCTCAGAACCCAGGCTGCAGCCCAAATGGGAACATCATAGCCCTCTACCATGAGCCCAAGCAGGTTCACCTAGACTCTGAGAATTCCCACTATGGTATTTTTGTTGTTGTTGTTGTTGCACTATGGATATTCCCTAGGTCACCTGGCCAAGGTCCTACAAAAAGTCAGTGGCAAAGTCAAGCCAGGACAAAAATGCTGGCCTCCAATCCCTTACTTTAACTGCTAGACAACACTCTTCCCAGAATGAAAACAACTGCTTCCTGGGTGGAGGGATCGTGAGGAGAAAGCGCTGAGGCAGAGCCATGCTGGGGGCTTTTCTGTCCTCTGCTTACACAGTTCTCTCTCATCAAGCACTTCCTCAGAGTATAATTCTCCAAGTTCCTAGACATAATCAAAACATCTCGCAACAGCAATCAGTGACCAGCAAACCTCAGCTCGTTTGGAGCGCCTGATAGGCATACAAATACAGATTAAGCTAAACCTCTGCCCGAGAAATGAGGCTGAAAACCTCAGAGCGGCTTCTCGGTGCCTTGAGGGAAACTGGGACGTCCTAGGAAGAATGTGCCAATGAAAATCAAACAAGGCTGAGAACCGCAGAGCTGGTTTGAGTTTTGTGCTCTTTAGTTTCCCAACCCTGGCGTTACAGAGCACGCGGGCCCTGTGAGGGAGGCTACAGGCCCTGCCCAGCCTGTTCCCAGTTACAGCCCCAGGACACTAGGATTCTGGGAGGTGTCGCAGCAATGCATGCTGGGAAAAGAAGCTGACTATAAGAGGCAGCCTTTGCTCAGCATGACAGCACACACGTATCTGTGCAGGGTCTGTTCTGAGTCTCTCTGGGGAAGACACTTCAATCGAACAGATCAGCAGTGATAGAAGGACCTTGGAGGCAGCATGAGGAGAAACCGAGGGTCCAAGACTAAGATAGGATGCCTCAGTATGGGGGATGGACTCGGGAAAGGGGTGAAGTCAATTGCCTGAGGCAAAAGAAACTATGTGAGCGTGAGGCCTGAGTGGGAACCTGCATGTCCATGGGCCCAAGGCTAGGAGTCCCACAGAAGAATGGGACCTTTCACTTCTCAGTATTGGGTGAGGGATGATGATGCAGATCCTGGGGCAAGGACTGTGGTTTGGGAAGGGGCAAAGGTCTGTGCATTCTTTCATCTGGACTCTTCGTTTCCCTCGGAGGGGTGGGGCTAGCTGGCGGGCTAGGCTGTCCACAGGTGAGAGGGACGCTGTGCAGACCTGTGCGTGAGTTGGTATTAGTCCTGCTTTGAGCAGGGGATTGGACTAAATGACCTCCTGAGGTCTCTTCCAACCCTAATATTCTATGTCTAAACAGAGACATTTCTGACATGGTACCAGATAAGCCATGAGAGAATTGCTTTCTATGCTATAAGGCATAAACTGGTCGCCTTGGGAGCTAGCAAGTCTTTTCTCCACTAATGGGACTGTACATTGAATCAGGTACATAATAGAGAGTTTTGCCTTCTGTTGAAGCCTGAGGTGTTGGCTACTTTGGGAGGCAGAATACCAGACTAAAGGGATCAGCTGTCAGACACGCTGATAAATGTGACGTTCCCATCCCCACCCATCCTCGTAAAACACAAAGTTCAAGTTTAATAGCACACAGAGACCCTCACGCCATCCTCAGTGTTTGAGTTATGAGGTGTCTCTTTCTCCGGATGTCTCGCACCCATCGCCAGGCAACGTTATAAACAGAGCTGGTGGAAACATGCTTCTGATGACCGAGGAGCCGGCGGTGGAGTTCTGAGCTTCGCCTGGTTTTAGATTTTGTTGGAACCACCACAACTCAGTTCAGGCTCACTGACATTTGTAACCTCTTTTGGAGGCGGGTGGGGGGTCCAGAGTTCCAGCCCTGAGGCTGGAGGGATGTGGAGAAGAAGGCAGAGTTCCAGACAGAGTTTCCAACGCACGAGGGGCCGGTTGATAGCTTCAGGCAGAATCTTTCTTTTAGCTGACTTTTTACTTTTTTTCCTTCTTTCTGCTGCTTGAACCAAACAACTCAAGCAAAACTCAATTGAACTGCACAAAAACACTGGACCAAACAAACAAACAAAACCTGGTTCCCAGCCCCCCTCCCTAAGAACTGAAATAGATGAATTCCCACAGTTCTAGCAATTGTTTCCATGTGCTAGTAAACCTGCTGTCTTGTTTAAAAGACGTTCCCCCTTCAGCTGTGCACAGAGGCCGAACACTGTAATCTGGTTTATCAATGCTAAAGGCTCTGGTTTTGCAACTGCCTCCCTTGACCTCTTGGTCTCTGAAGACAACGACTACTTGCTCATTGTTTGGGATTTGAGAAATCGTATGATCTCTTCTAGTTGGAGCCATTAGCAGCACTATAGCTGCAGCAGTAATTGCTGCCTACGCAATCAGTGACTGGATGGAAAATCCATCAATCCTTATTTAACACGTGCATTCAGCTTCCTGTTACCCCTTTCCAAGACCTTGGTCAGGGACTCACCAGCTCCATTCTTGTCTAAGCACATCGCAATTTAAAGAAGAGACATCTTCATTTTAGGTGCATAACTTCTGCCAATGTAAAGAAAGAGCCAGGTTGTTAAATCTTTATGAATCGCTTGGTTTGGCCATTCGAGGACCTGGTTACCCGAGCTATATAGGGCCAGTCATTGGCGTCAAATAATGCTACGTGAGGTCTGCACAGTATAATGGCAGTGAAAGAAATGGTAGTGTGGGGGCAGTCCCTCTTAAGAGTATGTGTCATAGAAGGTAGGCAATTCCCTTTTGACTCAGCCTCATATCTCCTGCATGGCAGAGAGAGATGATCTTGTATTTAAGGTACTGCACTGGGACTACCCTTCATAGAATCATGGAATATTAGGGTTGGAAGAGACCTCAGGAGGTCATCTAGTCCAACCCCCTCTCAAAGCAGGACCAACCCCAACTAAAGCAGGACCAACCCCAACTAAATCATCCAGCACCAACTAAATTATCTCAGCCAGGGCTTTGTCAAGCTGGGCCTTAAAACCCTCTAAGGATGGAGATTCCACCATCTCCCTCGGTAACCCATTCCAGTGCTTCACCACCCTCCTAGTGAAATAGTGTTTCCTAATATCCAACCTAGACCTCCCCCACTGCAACTTGAGACCATCGCTCCTTGTTCTGTCATCTGCCAACACTGAGTTCCTGGCTCTGCCGACATACTTGGTCACCTTCCTATTTATTATTTGTCCTATTGTAACATCTGAGAGCACAGGCGCCAACTTCTCCTTTTCTCTGCGGTGCTCCACCCCTGCTGTGCCTTGAGGCTGCTGTCCAAGCCATTTGGCAGTGGTGTTGTTTGGTGCCTGCACCCCTCTATCAGCTGTTGGGCGGCAGTGGTGGTGCCCCCCATCAGCTGATGAGCCGGGGCGGTGAACAGCTGTGGCTGGTGGGTGCTAAGCACCCACTATTTTTTGTCCATGGGTGCTCCAGCCCCGGAGCACCCACGGAGTTGACACCTATGTCATGGGCCAAGGCTCCAATGTGCTAGGTGCTGTACAACCACAGAACAACAACAGAAAGTCCCCAGGCATGTCAGGAGATCGGCCTGTCCCTCAGCCCCACATCTGTACAATAGGGAGGATACTTCCAGTTCTCCTACATCTTCTCCATTTGAAAGGGTCAGCTTTAAAGGAAGGTCTCTGGCTATGTGTGCCTGCACAGGACTTAGTACAATGAGGCACTGATCCTCACTAGTACTGCCATAAGACGCATCAGAAGGAGGTTCTGATGCCACATTCACTAACATGAATGTAGCAATTTGAGAAGAACATCCCTTTAAGGTCAAAAGGGATCATCGCAGCATTTAGGCTGACAACATAGGCCATAGAATTTCATCATGGCTAAAGCATCTCTCCCAGTAAAACATCCAGTCTGGATCTGAACCCTTCAAGAGATGGAGAATCCTCCACTGTTCTTGGTAACGTCTGATTTGAGTGTGTCTCGATTTTAACTTCCAGACATCAATTCTTATGCTTGTTGCATAGAAGACACCTGAAAACTATAAAGTATTATAGTGGCTTGTGGGTTTCCATAACAGTGTTATTTGTTCCAGCCAGCCTGCTGTGCGACAGTCCCCAGCTCTGTTATGGAGGAAAAGCAAAATCAAGAAGGCTTCCAAAACTTTGTGCCTATTCTAAAATTTGTGTAACAAATAAAAAAAATTAAAATTCCTGTTGAGTTTCAGTGACAGATTTGTGGGCCTGTGAGAATGTTTATGGAACCCAGCTGACTTCATTTTCCTGTTTAAACCATTGCAGTCTAACCCTGTTGCAAGAAGTTGGCAAGAAGCTATAACTAGAAGAGCCTGGCCCAGAGCACAGATTTAATAAAGGCCAATGGCACTGTAAAACATCGAATGGTTTGTGAAAATAATAAATGCCTTGCAAAGAAGGCAATCGTAATTCCCCCATGGATGAATTTAAGCCAACTTCCCTCCCTTTGCCCTCTGCAAAGAACTCTCCGACTTCCCTGAGATGATTATATGACCCAACATGTTGCATTATCTTGGCTAGCGGCAGGTGACCCTGGAGACTCAGTTCTGCGCTTCATCTGGGATCCGACTACCTTCCATAGAGAGTGGAGTGAATTTCAAGGGAAGATAGGCCAAAGCTTGAGCAAACCTGGTCTGACTTTCATGGTTCTGGGTGAACCTGGATTGGGCTTTAGACAAACGAAGGCTGAGTTTGCAGGGAACACCAAGCTGTATTCTGAGCAAACCTAGGTGCACCCAGGCCAAGTGACATGTGAACCAGAGCTGATTTATAGTTACTGGCAAACTTTGTCTTTTTTTTGGACTCTGACTTAGCTAGCATTGGATGGTCAAAGCAAAATCCTGTGTACCAGCATGGCCGCATCTCCCAGAGATCGTCTCCCAGCCTGCAATATACGTTAAGATGAACAGAATCATTCCAGCCGCTAGCTGTGGGAATGACTCTCCGGGTGTTCCCTGGCAGGCTGATCAAGCATCTACAATGGTGCCTCCATGCTAGAGTCCTGATGAGAGTTGCATAGAGCGGCCGCCGCAAAGGGCAAGTGCAGAGTATGGTCAGTGGCAAAGCCATGAAGAAAGAAACCCTTTCCACTGAACTCCATGTGTGGAACTCAGATATGGTTCTAGGGAAGGGGAGATTTTGACCTTGGGGGGAGGGTGTCCAATGCATTAGTTATTTCAGTGCTGTAGCAGATCATAGATCCAGTGATCTCCAGAGCCCCATCAACTGTGTGACATTCCATGTGACCACGGCCATGGCCTGAAAGGCCGCCAGGCTGGGCACTGGTGCTGCTGATGGGCTGGGCTTTCTTCAGCACAATCCTCCAGTGGTTCTTCTCATCCCTCTACTTCTCTGTCTGGGTCCCTCTAGTACCGTGGTTCTCAACCTCTTCTCTATGGCGACTTCTAGCCATAAGGGAAGGGTAGGGCAGCTGCCACCTCATGACGCCTGCTTATGACCCTCCAGCCCCCCTCTCCCGCCCTTCTATTGGTCCTGGGGCACTGTTCAATCTGCAGAGGAGATGTCAGCCATGAAAGCCACCTGGCAGATCAGCTCTGGCGATTTCAGTGTGTTTCTGGGAGCACCATACAGCTCCTTTCGGTCTCAGACCCTGTGAAATGAATAGTCTCCTTTATGTCAATAGGAATCCACCAATGTTAGATTGAGAGGTTTTCTGAATGGCCCGATCCAGTGTCAGGATCACGAGGATGCTTATGATCAGATATATTATGGCAGTGCCTAGAGGACCTGACAGGAATTTGGGCCCCATCGTGCAAGGTGCTGTACAGACACTTAGGGAGACTGGCAACTTCAAGTGCTCAAAAATCATGAGTCAAGCCCCAACCTGTCACGAAACTTGTGACAAATAAAAATACACTTTGGGGTCCCTCCTTGCCATTTTAAGGGTATCATTTTTGAACTTTTCTCTACAGCCACGAGGGCTAAAAACATGCAGTTCAAAATATTTTATTCTTAAATGAAAGCTGGGATTTTCTCACATTCCCATCTCAGGGCCTGGGGGTTTAAGAGAGTTGTGCAATACAAATAAGAAGAGTTGGCAACACTGCGGTCCCTGACCCAAAGAGCTTCCTGTTGCCGTAGATAAGAAAATATAGGTGTGAGGGGAAGCATAGACATACACAGAGGAAGTGACTTGTTCCAAGATCACACAGCAGGTCAATGGCAGGTTTCTGGGGTCCCAGTACGATGCGCTAACCATTGGACTACACTTCCCTCTCCTGAGCTCTGTGCCCAAGCCATTGGCGCCCAAGCCCAGTCCCTGTGCTAAAGCACCTGCAGTTGGTGTTGAGGATAATCCCAGAGGAATGCAGAGCTTATTGATGTTTTATATAACCCTTCTCAAGCCTCACAAGCCAAAAATCCACCTCAAAATCTGACTTCTGCTCCCAAGGAAGAGTATTTGAGTCTCTTTGGGTAAGTCCTCACTGATCACATTTCACCCTTATGCACCCCTCCCTTCTGGCTTGCTTGCTCTGTTCCCCACTTTGCTTTTCAGTATCCAATGTGTGGCGGGTTTTCTTAAGTATCCCCCCCTCCTAGGAAATTACAGTTCACGACCCTCTTCTACCACCTCGCTTCCTGCTTTAGAGGAATCAAAAAAGCACACAAAAATTGATTTACTCTGTAGTCTGGATTTTGCTAACCCCAAGTGTTTAAATACTGATGAGTCAGTGCATACCCGAAAACATGATTTAAATAAATCTTGGAGTTCTCTCAATTTGTCTTACGGGTGTTGTTTCTTTAGGGTTCATATTTTCAAGCCTTTTTCAACAACCATAAGGGCTAGAAACTGTTAGTTTTTAAAAGCGCTGATCGTCAGATGTAATAACATGACTCCAGCAGCTGGGGCTTTTAGGAAACCACCCAACAGCCTGACATTCATAGTACAGTTGTGAGAGTTGCTGGCATGGGGTTCCCTAGCTGTGTAAACATACCCTAGTCCATGGGGGGCGGGGGGCACTAGTAGTTCTGAGGAGGAAGCAAAGAGGCCAGAGAGAATGCAACAAAGGGAACTGGGGGCAACTACGGTTGTGTAAGCGGGAAGGATCCAAGCAGGAGAGAGGAAAAGAGATGCTGCTTCTCATAGAAACAGGACTGAAGAAGAGTTATAGGAGAGAGAGAGAGGACAGAATGAAGGCAAAGGTAGAAATCCATGTGGGGATGGACAGAACAAATCAGATATGGAAGGAAAGGGAAGGGGATAAAGAAATAGATGGAGGGGAAAAGCCAGAGAACAATTTCTAGATTAATGAAATTTTGATTTAATTTAGTTATTTGCATCTATTTTATTGCATTACCCTGCCTGGCCAATCAATAAGAGACATCTCGGTGGCTTCCGGGGGTATGGCGAGGGGGTTGTCTTGATGTACTGTGTTAATCCCGCTGGCTGCTCCAGATGCTGTAGTTACTTAATTAGCTGGAGAAGAAGGAAGTAACTGTACAGTTCAGGAGGATGTCCACAAGCATCTGCAGGTGGCAACTCTGCAGTGACCCATGGCCAGCTGCCCTGAAGGAGGGGCCTGGAGGTTGCTGTCAGCCTGATGAATTGGGAACCCCTTAAAGAATTAGTTACTGAGCTTCCCCTCCACTTCCCAGCAAAGAGACCCTCATGGGAGTTCTCACCCTTCCTTTTAAAGTGGGGCCTTCATGCTGCTCCCCACCATCCTAAGGCTGGACCTGTATGTAGTGGAAGGAACGTAGAACTGTAAGTCAGGGCAGCACGGCATAGTGACTAGGGCCCAGATCCCCAAAGGTGGTTAGGTACCTAACTCGCACTGAAATCAATGGGGTTAGTCAGCTTCGGAGCATCTCGGCTTCAGACCCTGGTTCTGTCCTACCTTGCTCTAATCCTACTTTGTTGTGTGATAAGTGAATCACTTTGCTGCACCATGTCTCAGTTTGCCCCTCTGTAAAACAGAGCCAACAAAGGCAAGTGACCCAAGTTAAGTGCCTTCAGAGCTAAGGAAGAGCTGAGCACCGTAGCTCTAGTTTTTTACCTGCAAAAGTGGCTTAAATTGGTGATTGGAAAGAAAAGAAATATCAGCTGGGAAGCAGCAAAAGTTTGACTGTTTATTTGCAGGGGAAATCCTTGTGCCAGAGGTTTAAAAAAATCTTTAACACATCACTGTATGCCCGAGAAACTTTTAAAACCACTTTATTTCATCTCTACACAGTGATTAAGCTGCAGTAGATAAATTCAGGATCCCACAGGCTAATGGGGGGAAAATCTAAATAGACATCTTATGGGAAAATGTATTAATAACGACTGCTAGACAGGAGGCAATAAAAGCTAACTGTAAATTTGCATCATCTGTCTTGGTCAATTAGAACCTGGGCAGCTGCCATTTCCATAAACGAACTGATTACTTACCTCCGATGTGCATTTACATTCAAATGACGCAAAATCATGCGTGGCGACTCGGTAAATATTTTCACAAAGCGCTTGCCGGTGCAATGATGCAAAGGTCACCGGGATGGTTATGGGAGTCATAAAACCACATAAACTGCCTCTCCACGGGGATCTCTGAGTCTAAACAGACTCGTACAACAAGGAACTTCAGGGTCATTCCCAATAATGGAAATTGGAGACAGGTGACTCTGTAGGTCATCTGCTCCCGCCCTGCTCCTCCTTGCCAACACAGAATTATTGCCTCTTGGAGGTTTCCTAGTGCTTTGTCCAGTCTGGCTTTAAAGATCTCAGTGAATGAAAGTTAATTCTGCCATGTCTGTGGGAGACCATTCTACAGTCTAAAGCACCAACCACGCTCCCGCAAATCCCCTAATGCGTTCTAATTCAGCGTGCGATTCTTCTCGCTTCTAGTACAGAATCTGTTACTGCTATCAGCCAGCAGAGTTATCCTTGTATCTCCAAGATTATAGGGTTATGCTTATAGCATTTAGGAGCCCAGGCTCAAACCCTGATGATGATCAGGGCAGGGGATCGATATAGTAACTGTCTCACCAGGAGGTGCCAGCTTGAGGAAAAATCTTGCTAAAACAGTAGTTGAAAGCCATTCTGAAGCCTAGAGCTCCCTTCTGAACAGTTGCTTTTCTCTTCACTTCTGTTTCCAGGGCAGATGTGTCCCCAGGGACCAGATTTGTGAAGATATTTAGTTGCCTAACTCCCATTGAAATCCATGGAAGTTAGGTGCGTAAATGCCTTTAAAAATCTGGCTCAGGTTTCTTCTCTCTGGCTGCCTCTATTTTCTGCTCCCTCCAGAGCTTTCCTGCCAATGCAGGGGAGGTGTTACAGATTCCTGACGCCTACTGCTCACTTTTAAAGGGCCCACAACAGGTAAATTCTGGTGGGGATCATTACCATCTGAGAGCATCTGAGCAGTGTCCCTCTCTGAAGTGCCCCAAGGGTTGGTCCTGGGGCCGGTTTTGTTCAATATCTTCATTAATGATCTGGAGGATGGCGTGAACTGCACCCTCAGCAAGTTTGCAGATGACACTAAAAACTAGAGAGGAGAGAGTGGTACGATATGCTCGAAGCGGTAGGGAATAGGTATAGAAGAGACGATAGACAGAAGAGGGATAGGATTAGCGAGAACCGATAGAACTAAGGACCACTCACAGACAAAGAGAGAGAGAGAGAGGACAGGTACAGTGAGCAGGTCCTGCATTGAGGCGATGTGAAGAATCGCATTCAACAATGTTACCAAGACTAGGGACCGTAGGAGATGCGCCTAGAGCACAAGTTACTGCAGAAAAGAGACCAGGTCTACATTGGATAAATGCATGGATACGAGTAAACATGTGTGCCCTTGTATGCCCTCAAGAAGGGTCTAACAGCAGGTTGGCTGTATCAAATCGGGCAGCTTTGAGAGCCACGAGATCGCAAGGTATGTGAATCTTCCCTACATCAACCGAGGCTCCATGGGAGCGAACGCCCGTCATCTGGAGTAGTGTTCCAGTTTTGGGCCCACCACAATACAAGAGGAATGTGGAAAATATGAGAAAGAAGTCACTGAGCGGAGGGACACAGAAACAATGATTAGGGTACTGGGCTGAGAGCACAATGACTTAAGTAGGAGCGGCTAAGGGAACGGATTCGTGTTGAGTCTGCAGAAGAGTAAGAATGAAGGGGGGATTGAGTAGCTGCTTCAACACGCTTGAAAAGGGTTCCAAACGAGGATGGCCTAAGACTGTTCTCACGTGGTGGCGAGAATGACAGAACAGATAATGGTCTCAATTGCAAACAGGGAAGGTTAGGTGCAGATCATAAGAAAACTTTCACTAGCTTTCAGTTGGAGATCCTGTGGGTTTCCTAGGAGGGTGGTGAATCCTCTTCCTTAGAGTTTTTAAGGTCAGGCCTTGAACAAAAGCAGCCCCGGTTGGGAGATTTAGTTGGGGATACGATGGTCCTTGAGCAGGGTATGGACAGATGACCTCCTGCGTACCTTCAACAGCCTGCGAAATATCGAGATCAAATTCCTAATGAGTCCCTGAGGAGAACTGTAGCAACTACTCTGCAGTAAGGATAATGATGATTCTCTCCCCACGACGCTAGGGATATAAATCTTTTTATCTGAAGAAGGATCAATCAGGAGCGGTAGAAGACTGCTAGCTGCTTATACAAAACAAGTACTGTACACATCAGCGGTCTCGATCTCGATCTTAAGGAGATAGTTCTGTGATTTAATCATCTCATTATAATAGATTCATGACACTGAGTAAGACAGCAGATCCTTGCCGGTTAGCTGGGCTGCTGGACTTGACCCGGAGCTCTGACACCTTCTCCTGCTACTGACTTTATCTTGTTCCTGTGCCAGTTACCCACGCATATCCTGCACAACACACTGCAGAAACTTTCATGGAGACCACTTTCATGCTAATGGGACCATCTCTTGGGGCTCCAGGCCGGGGAAGCTAGATGAGTTGATCTTTGATAATATTGTGTTAAATATGGCATGGCTATACGATCGGATCATAAACAATGAAAATACACTAACCACTTCTACTCCTTTGCTAGCCAGATAGGTCAATTGCCCTGTTCTGTCCCTCCCACAGCGGACTGTTCGCAACCTCGACTCTTAGATCAACTAATCTAGCTCCACTAGACTTACTTGCCAATAGCCCACAAGACACGAACTCCTCTAAAAGGGGGTCACAAGGGTTATTTACATGGAGTTGGGAGCTGTCAAACCTCCACGCCCAAACCCTGCTTTGGCCTCAGATTTATATGTCGTGTGAACTATAATAAACAAGTGTTTATTAATATAACAGCGTTCAACACCTCAGTAGGGCTCATGTGGGAGGTGCTAGGCTTCAGTGGTTCAATCGCCAAGCATTGGTGTGCTAAAACCCAGGATGTGAAATCAATCCTTGAGGGGGCAACTAAGGACCGCTGGGGCAAATCATATGGTTGTTAGATTTGGGCACTGGGGGAGGAGATAGCACTCAGAGTGGTTTGAGGGCACTAGCTCTACCCTAACGCTAGTTATCAGGTTTGTGCAGTATCACTCCTTAGTAGGGGCGAGAGAGTATTGGGATTGGTCTGCTCTTTGAGCAGTGAGGCGTTTAGAGCTAGAGCTGATGTCTTCCTTTCGCAACATCTTAATTAATCTATGGATTTATGATGACAGGGTGTCAAACTAGTACAAAAAACGTATTGAGAATCACTATGAAGACCATTGGCTGAAAATGTGAGTTTGAAGAGGTTCACCGAACCTGGGCTATATGAGACCATCTGGGTCCTGACTCACAACAATGCCGAGTTTTCTTTGTTGCTCGAAAGTAAGGGGAGCCAGAAATAGCTGCTTTATAGCCTCATCATATGGGAAAGTGCCGACTAGAGATTATACATCTTGGCGACCCCGATGAGCCTTAAATAACCACAGAGATAATAAGATGTCTGGAAATAGTGTTACGTAGTTTACCACAGAGCAGGTTCAACCCTGGAGCCTACTGCAGCGAGAGCAGAATGGGGACCTCGATCGAAATCTGCTGCCATAAGAAAAGTTTCAACAAGAGGGCCTACAGTTTCCTATAAGTCGCGACAATGTGCCTAAACTGAGTCGCGCGTGCAGTCAAAAAAAACGAGAACAGAAATGTTGGCAAATCGAGAGAAAGGACGATAAATCAACAGATATTGATCCATGATGGCCACCTGTTGTGTAATCCATTGTACAGATCCAATGAATACTAGAGCGCATATGTGGCTCAGCCCTATGCTCAGAAAAGATACAGTTGGAACTGGGAGGAACAAGGTACAGAATAAGGACAGACGGAACTAAGTGATGAAATGGCGGCTTTGGGATACATGGCTCCAATATGAGGAGAGATTAATAAGATTGGGACTTTTCAGCTTGGAAAAGAGACAACTAAGGGGGAACATGATAGAGGCCTATAAAATCATGACTGGTGAGGAGAAAGTAAATTAGGAAGTGTTATTTACTCCTTCTCATAACACAAGAGTTAGGGGTCACCCAATGAAATGAATAGGCAGCAAGTTAAAAACAATCAAAAGAAAGTATTTCTTCACACAAGAAATGGAGGACCCTCTTGCTAGAGGATGTTTTGAAGGCAAGCCTGTAACAGGGTTCAAAAAAGAACTAGATAAATTCATGAGAATAGGTCCATCAATGGATATTAGCCAGGATGGGCAGGGATGGTGTCCCTAGCCTCTGTTTTCCAGAAGCTGGGAATGGGCGACAGGGAATGGATCTTGTGATTGCCTGTTCTGTTCATTCCCTCTTAAGCATCTGGTATTGGCCGCTGTCGGAAGGCAGGATACTGGGCTAGATGGAAATCTTGCAAGGGTTTGTTTTTCCTCATGAGATTTTGGGCGATCCCTGGTCCCAAGTGGCATGTAAATGCCACAGGAGCAGTCCCTCTTCTGCTGTTTCAATGCTCTGTGATTGTAAACTCTGCAGGGGCAGGGACCATCTTTTTGTTCTGTATTTGTACAGCACCCAGCACACTGGGGTCCTGGTCCATGACTGAGGATCCGAGGTGCTACTGCAATACCATTAATTAATAATAAAACAGGGCAGCACAGACGTCTGAGAAAATGAAGAAAACACTAGTGGGAAGATGGAAAACCACAGACAAAAAATTGTTGGTTGGAATCAGCTGGCCTGATCTTAATGAGCTAGAATAGGTGTGGTTTCAGTGAGGAGTCCAGGTTTGGTTCAGGGTTCTGTTCCAGTGCTGGGTTCATGCTGGGGTCAGGTTTGGCCTGCAGTTCTGGGCTTGGGTTCACTTCTGATGTTGAGAGTATGCCCTTTGCTAGATCTAGATTCCAGCTCAGCCCCAGATTTGGCTGAAGGCTTTGATTCAAGATGGGGTCTCGGTGCTGGGGGAAAGCTTGGGTCAGTTCTTATTTCTGCCCATACCCATATGTCCATCCTGGGTAGGTGCGTGCTTGAGCGTAAGACCTAATTATGCTCTGTTGCGCTGTGGTCAACCCAGAGTAATTACATTGACTTCAGGGAAGCGCCTCCGGGTTTAAACACTGCTGTAGCTGCAAGTGGAGCCAATTCTTTTCGGCCTGGCACCTAGTGTGGCCTTTTATACATGCACAAAGCTGAGTGATGGTGAAACACGACAGGTTAGTCTGTTACACTTTGCACACAGTATAAATACCAGCACAGCATGCAGCGAATCGGGCCCATCCTCTGCAGCGCCTGCTTTCTGCATCTGCGAAAGGGAATCTGAGGAACGCAAACTGTCGGATGAGGAAAATGTACGAGTATTGAAAATTGTGTGAAAGCTTTTTGCCCTGTGGCTTTATCTGGTAGTAGCGCATGTGCGCACACACACACTCTGATTTGCTCCATCTGGGTGTTTTTAAACTCACTTTTTCTCAGGCAAGGTTTGGAGAACACTTGCTCCATGCAATCCCCTTTGGCCAAGCTCCCATTGACTTTAATGGGAGCTGGGTCAAGCCCGCCGAGAGAGGGGACTGGAGTATTTATTTTTGCATCTGTTCTTAGCAGAGTCTGTTCGCCCTGAGCCAAGCAGCTGGGGAACATTTTTTATTCTGCCTGGGTTCTTTTTGTTTTTTTTTAATCGATGCGAGGCTGCTTCTGGAGAACAGAGCAAGTGCTTAGAACAGAAAGAGTCGCCCGCTGCAGGGAAACAAACCCAAAGGCAGTCCGCTGTCCTGAACAGTGGAAGGAGCTGTTTGCAGCTGTGCTCTGAGGCACCCGAGTCAGACTTTGCATGACTGTTGGCTTCTGTCTAAAGGAACGCAGCCCTGTCAAATAGTCTAACCTGCAACTCGATTCTGTGGGTTCTATGGTATCTAATGGGCCAAAGTCATCCCTGGTGTAACTCCATTCACTTCTACCAAGGGTGAAGTTGTCCAATATAAAGGGCGAGGCATTTGTAAATGCGCCAGGCCATATTCTGATGCCTTTACTCTGGCGAGTAGCCACACTGATGTGAGAGGGCCTTCTTGTAGCATCAAGTACTATTCAGCGTGAGCAAAAGTGTTGGAATCGGTGCCTGTCTTTCGTAGTTGCAATGAAAGTGGCTGAAGGTTTTGGAGCAGTAGGAGGACATTCCTCAGTAGTCACTGCTGTGCTCTCTGGGCAAGGCTGATGTTTTTGCAGCTGGAATCCTCAAAGCAGGGGCAAGACAAAGTCTTGGCTGGCTGCAGACCGTTTTACATGATATAAAGCCCCTTATCAGACTCTAAAGGTTAACACTCAGGGAGCAGAACTACCACCAGGTGACTTCTGAATCCAATCACAGCAGGTTGAATAGTGGATATTCTGAATGAACTGGTAGTAAAGGAGTGAGCAGGTGTGTGCCACTGCCATAAACTGTTGTGTGAATAATGAATGACTGAGGGGAAATCCTGATGTGTTGCCAGACCATTTGCCAAAGGAAGAAGAGGGGAAATTCACTGACTAAATGATCTGTCTGCCTTTGTGTCATCGTGTAACTCTTTGTCAGATAAAGATTTCTATGCAAGGGCTGTTATTTGTTGTCGACCAGGCCCAGATGGGCTTAAAGCTATAGGTAGAATCTAGTTCTTGCCTGATCATTAGAGTTCTGTGGTGTGTGGGAACTGATGAGAGCCGCAGTCCAAGTGATTAAAAGCTCCAGGGCCATCCAGAGGATTCAGGGAGCCTACGGCAAAGTGGGGGAGCTCCAGCGCTTGTACTCACCCGGCGGCGGTCCGGATCTTCGGTGGCATTTCGGCTGCGGGGGGCCCATCAGTCGCTCTGCTTCGTCAGCAGCACTGAAGGGCCTCTCGCTGCCAAAATGCCGCCAAAGACCCGGACCACCGCTAGGCCAGGGCTCGTGGGGCCCCTGTGGGGCACAGAGCCTGGGGCAAATTGTCCCACTTGCCCCCCCGAGTGGCACTGAAAAGCTCTTGGGAATGCGATTAAACCTAGTGACCAATGTAATAAATCTGTGGCCATCTTGGACTTCACAGGTACTGCACTGCATGCCAAGGTCACTTAGAACTGCAGCAATGGGGAATAGAGCTCTGGTTCTTCTGTTCAGGGGGAAAAACGCACAGCTCACTGCCACTTGACATGAAGGAGAATCACCTTTACAGGTCTAGAGTCTATGACACACTGTGGAGCAGCTTTGATTCCCTCCAGAAGAGGGCTGAGGTGCATTAGGCAGTGTCTTTCATTCAGAAATGACGAGACTTCAAAACCACCAAAACAACATTTTTTTCCAAACTTGACAAACTATTAAAGACACTTGCCTGAGCGAATGCAACCCGGTGAGCCTAATCTGAATTGGTGACTGCTCATTCAGATGATTAGTTAATGTCTGTGTGGTGCTTTGAAGATGAAAAGTGCCATATAAATGCTAAGTAATTGTAGTACAGAATGTGGCAGAATATGGAAAAAAAATGGCTAGCATCGCTTCCTTGGGAAGAAAACCAATCGTCTCTCCAGCTGCCGAGTTTCCTCCTCACTTGCAGGAATTGAAGTTGTCCCCACTGCCCCCAGGGACGGAATAGCCCTGAGCATTAACAGATCCATTCTGACAAGCTACTCAAATGCTATTCAACTCCTCAGCCTCTGTGGTGCAGCTGTCAGGTTTCTTTTGCATCAAAGAAGCCACAGTGCAAGTATCTCTCCAACTTTTCTCCACCATTTGTCTCTTTCATTGCCCTTTGCTTTCTTACCAGCAACACAGTGTGACCAGAGGGCTGGAGCACATGAAGAGGGCTGGAGCACATGACTTATGAGGAGAGGCTGAGGGAACTGAGATTGTTTAGTCTGCAGAAGAGAAGAATGAGGGGGCATTTGATAGATACTTTCAACTACCTGAAGGGGGGTTCCAAGAGGATGGCGCTCAGCTGTTCTCAGTGGTACCAGATGACAGAACA
Source organism: Chelonoidis abingdonii (assembly GCF_003597395.2). Classification (NCBI taxonomy): domain Eukaryota; kingdom Metazoa; phylum Chordata; order Testudines; family Testudinidae; genus Chelonoidis; species Chelonoidis abingdonii. The sequence continues at coordinate 6,719,133 of NC_133770.1, forward strand.
AGTTGCAGTAGGGGAGGTTTAGGTTGGATATTAGGAAAAATTTTTTCACTAGGAGGGTGGTGAAGCACTGGAATAGGTTACCTACGGAGGTGGTGGAATCTTCTTCCTTAGAGGTTTTTAAGGCCCAGCTTGACAAAACCCTGGCTGGGATGATTTAGTTGGGGATTGGTCCTGCTTTGAGCATGGGGTTGGACTAGATACCTCCTGTGGTCCCTTCCAACCCTGAGATTCTCTGATTCTCTGATTGATTCTATGACCTGTGTTCTCAGTCTGGCCATAATAGGGGCCTCCTGAAAACATTCCATTGGCCGAATGACCAGCAAACCTAAGGAGAGTAAACACATTCATAATCTAAGGGACTCTAGCTTGCTCCCAACTGGAAAGCTCTCAACTGGAAAGATCCTCGCTGTGTAATGACTTAAATGGGGTATATCCATTTCCTCCAGCTGAGGAGCTGGCTCCTGCATTGCAGTCGGGAGGTGTGATTGACAGACTCGAATTAGCTTTGCTTAAAGCTAGCTCGAGTAACCATAGCAGTGAAGTCACAGAGGCACAGACGAGCTCTGCCCACTTGGGACCTCAGGTGCAGAATTGAGCCCCCGCTGTCTGGGCTGCTGCAGCTCCGGTGCTATTGTTACCTGATCAAATCTAGCTCGGGTACATCTGCACTCACTGCAGTCACACCTGCCGATTGTGACGTAGGTGTACCCGTAGTCTATTGTCTCTGTTGGGCTTGTTTGGTCTGCAGAAGGGAAGAATGAGGGGGGATTTGATAGCAGCCTTCAGCTACCTAAACGTGGATTCCAAAGAGGATAGAGCTCAGCTGTTCTCAGTGGTGGCCGATGACAGAACAAGGAGCGATGGTCTCAAGTTGCAGTGGCGAAAGTCTAGGTTGATATTAGGAAACACAATTTCACTAGGAGGGTGGTGAAACACTGGAATGTGTTACCTAGGGAGGTGATAGAATCTCCTTCCTTAGAGGTTTTTAAGATGAGGCTTGACAAAGCCCTGGCTGGGATGATTTAGTTGGGGATTGGTCCTGCTTTGAGCAGGGGGTTGGACTAGATGACCTCCTGAGGTTCCTTCAACCCTGATATTCTATGATTCTATGATTCTATGGTGCATGGTTTCTCAGGAGTGGCGCCAGGGTTTCTGGTGCCCTAGGCAGAATTCGGGGGGCAGTATTTTGTGTACTCCCCACAGGGAGTGCGGGAGCTTTCAGTTCCACTCCCATCGCACCTCTGAAGAAGGACCCTCCGTCGAAATGCCGCAGGCGACAGCGGCAGTCATTGAGCTGCTCAATTGCCTGTCGCTGTTTTCCGCGGCACATCAGCAGAAGGTCCTTCTTTGGCGGCATGACGGGAGAGGAACCGGAAGCTCCCGTGTGCCCTGTGGGGAGCGCACAAAATGCTGCCCCCCCGAATCCTGGTGCCCTAGGCGACCGCCTAGGGTCACCTAATGGAAGCGCAGGCCCTGTGGTTTCTCCCTTGCCTCCCTAACTGGCCCAGTTTACTGCAGAAAGTCATTTTAAAAAAAGCTGTGAAATGGAGTGCCTCACTTAGGCATTTCAGTCCAAGGGCTTCTTCAGTCTTGTATCCCCACCTCATAAATTCAGCTGTAATTTTGGATGAATACCAAAGACTCCCCTCGCTCCCCCCACTCCCGAGGCTAAAACCTCAGCTGAGTGAATTGCTCACTTAGGGTCATTTTAGTCTGTTTTTAGCCACAATAAGAAATAACCCCTGGTTGGGCTGGCAGCGCTCATTCTCAGCCAGCTTATGCTTGGCATTGCTGTCTAACCAAGCTGTCTTTCTGCCCCTCTGATCCTCAGATTACATGCCACTGATCTGAGTTGAGGCAGCTTCTGGGTCAAAGATCAGGCAAAGTGTTGTAGGCTCCATCCCAGTCCAGTGCTCCCTCCACATGGACAGGTGCTACCGGCATGCCAGGTTTAAGCCACCTAAGGATTTCCATGCATTTGGGGGAATCTTTAGCTTTCTGAGGACTTTGTGCTACCTCAGCTGACTAAAGCAACCAGACATCTGGCTGTGGGTATGGTTCTTTGGGGATCAGGCTCACCGGTATGTCAGATGCCAGCCTGGAGCCAGTTTTGCTAGGTACAGAGCTGTCAAAGGGGGTGCAGGGCCCTCTGGAGGCATGCTTGGAAATAGAGCTGGGGTGACTGATTCAGGAAAAGCAGGAACCCCCAGCCCCACCCACTGCAAACTTTCCTTTAGCTCCAAACTCATGCTGAAACCTTGCATTTAAAGGCTGAAAAGTTTGGTGCTCTCACCCCCTACCCCCCATGTTTTGTAAAATCCCTCTGTGCATCCTAGGCCAAATTCTACTCTCAGTCAAAAGTGACACCACTGACTTGGCTGCATCATGCCACGTTTACACCACTGATGTCAACAGTAGGAATGGGCCCCATGGACCCAATTGGGAACTGAATCGGAAGAGCTGGTCTTCCTCACAAAACAGGAGGAAGTGCCTCTTCTTTTGGCATTTAGACCATAAGAGCAGCCGTATTGGGTGAGACCAAAGGTCCATCCAGCCCAGTGTCCTGTCTTCCAAAAGTGGCCAGTGCCAGGTGCCCCAGAGAGAATGAACAGAACAAGTAATCATCAAGTGATCCATCCCCTGTCACCCATTCCCAGCTTCTGGCAAACAGAGGCTAGAGACACCATCCCTGCCCATCCTGGCAAATAGCCATCGATGGACCTGTCCTCCATGAATTTATCTAGTTCACTTTTGGACCCTGTTATAGTCTTGGCCTTCACAACATCCTCAGGCAATGAGTTCCACAGGTTGACTGCCCAGCTGTGAATAAGTGCCATTAATCTCACACATAAGCCTCTTCTGGCAAGAATTCCAGTGCAATTCTACACCCCAAAGAAACTGAGATAGGGCCTGATCCAGCCATCACTCCAGCCAATATAAAGATGCCCACTGGAGTTGGTGAGTGCTGGATCTCACCCATGGTCGGCGTGGAGCTCAGGCGTATGCCTGAACTTTGAAGTGCTTTCTGGAGCAGAACTTCAACCTTTCTGCCACTTGCTCATCTCCAGTGGAAATGCTGCCGCAGTCTTCGCTCCCGTGCTGCAATGCTAAGTGGCTGCCCCGGGTTTATGAGCTGCATCATTAGGAAGTGGTAAAGCTGGGCTAATATTGTAACGCTCTAGTGTAAGCTGTCTTGGTGGTGAATTGCTTTGACAATTTGTAAATGGGCCGTTAGAAATCACTGCTCGCTGCCAAGCACCTCATTTACAAGCTGAAAAATTAAATGCATCAAAAAGCTTTCAGCGTAAAGAATGGCGAAATAAAATAAAAGATTAGTGCTGAGGATCTCTCAGGAAGGGAGGAAAAAGGGTGAAAAAAACTCTTTGCTTAACATCTAATGATGGTAGTAAAAAGCAAATTCATTATGAAGGGGCCATTAGATGGTGAGATAATGAAAAATCAGAAATCACTAGACACCGTAATTTTTCTAGCCAGGCGCTCTACTCAGCAGGGTGCTCATCTAACTGCCTCGTTAGCACATTTGACTAGACAGGTGTTGTTGCATATGATTAGATGAGGGTAGGGAGCTGCCTTGTGTGTATCAGGATCTCTCGTCGGCTCCTTCTCTGGGAATCCAATGGACGGTTTCCCGTGTATACACAGTCCTTCTGGCTCACATGATGAGAGAAATTAGAGGAGGGTGGGTAACCAGAATATTCCATATTGGCCATGGTAAACCTGTCAGCACGACTGGAAACCTGGTGTAAAGCACTGTAGCTCCATCCAAATCAGCAAGGTTATGCTGAATTACCCCAGCTGAGAAAAGGCCCCATTGTTTGTCACATTTAATTGTTTCATCTTCTCTTATATTTAGATGACCAACTCCTCAGGGCAGGGACTGTCTGTTGTGTCTGTGTTTTTACAGCCTCCAGTGCATTGCAGCCCTGATGCTGGTTGAAGCCTGAATATCAATAATGCTGAGCCAGGTAAATCAGGGTGGCTCTTTGGACTTTAAGGGAATTATGTTGAATCAGACCAGTTGAGGGTCTCCTCTGTAGGAGCTGATTTTTCCACTGCCATGTATATTATGTCAACATTTACACCAAAGTCTGTAGCATCAGCGTAACACTCACAGTCCCCTGGTGTCGGTAGGCCGGATTGAACCTGGGACCTCCAGAGCATCTACTGCATGAGCTAAGAGCCACATGGCCACTAGCTAAGGCTGTAGCAGACTCATTAATCTCTCTCCAAGTGGCCCACTAGACGGGGACAGAGAACCACACGCAGCAGGCCTGGGTTACATCAGCATGGCTGCATTATAAATCCATTTCTCACAAGACTGCACAAGGAGCAAAACAGTGGAGAACTGGACACGTCTCTTGTCAATAATTTCACTGAAATCTGACTAGCCCACTTCTCCTCACCCCATGGCCTGTCTGACATTTAAAAACTGATACATAGGGTTGAGTGTTGTTTTTTTTTTAATAGAGGCCCTGGTTTACTTATTATTTCGGCAAACACTCAAAAACATTAATTTAAAAGTTACATAGGAATGGCCATACTGGGTCAGACCAAAGGTCCATCTAGCCCAGTATCCTGTCTTCCGACAGTGGTCAATGCCAGATGCCCCAGAGGGAATGAACAGAACAGGAAATGATCAAGTGATCCATCCCCTGTTGCCCATTCCCAGCTTCTGGCAAACAGAGACTGGGGACACCATTCCTGCCCATCCTGGCTAATAGCCATTGATGGACTTGTCCTCTAAGTTTACTGATTGCCACACAAAAACCCAAAGAAATGAAAACAAGCATTTGTAATGAAACTGGAATTGAGTGATTATGGAAAACAAACTTAATTAAAATGTGTTACAGTCTCTTTGTCTTTTGGAGGCAAAATATTAGCGTTTTTTATTTTCACTGACAACCGTTCTTTGGTGAAAAAGAGAGGGTTCATTTTACTCTTAGTTTTGATGCAGGAAGGGTATTCTCATATTCTGCTTTGAACAGTCAGACAGACATAAGGCAGAGGAGAGACAGGACCGAAGAAATACAGCTCTAGCAGATATTTTTGGAAGACTGGTTGGCTGGTCAGTTACACATAGATGCTTTGGCTGGCAGATTGACTCTGACACTGGTCGTGTGCATCTTGGTTTATATTTTGGTCAGGGATGTCATTTGATTGGGTTCTTTTTCCTTAGCTAGAGCAGAATCGAGGCCATTTGATTTTTGCTGTGCTGATGCAGTGCCATTGATTTCAGGGTTGAATGAGAAGCCAAGAGGGTGAAAGACTCGGGGAGGGGACAGAAAGTAACACAGAGGGGAGGGATACAGAACAGGACCTTATGTGCCATGGAGGTGCTGGTAATGAAGCCTCCCAACTAATGGGCTGAGGACTAGATGTCATGATATGATAATATGACGACTTTCAGGACTCACAGGTAAAATCAAAATTCTTTACTCAATATCAAGGCCTGCTAGCCTTCCTCTTCGGGGGGTGGGAGGATCCTTGGACTGGTCTATTCCTTCTGATTTGGGGCAGGGGAAGAGGAAATGAGATGAGTGAAGCTGAGCTGGGAGCTAAGATGAGACGAAAGCTGGTGCGATAAATTTGGGGGAGATTTTGTTTGTTTGTTTTTAAACCTCTTTTTAACTCCCCCTCCCCCCCCAAAAAGTGGGCAGAATTGTTCCTTTTCTCATTCTTTTGTCCACCACTGATATTTATCACATCAATTTTGATATTCATTTCTGGACCCATATCTTTTTTCTTAAGTCCACAGTGCTTGAATTATATAGGCCTTTTTGAGCGTGTGTGTGTGGTTTGTTTGGATTAATGCAGTTGCTCTGTCTGGTTTTCTTGCACTTGTTCACGACATTCATTATTGAAAATGACTTGGCTGTACAAGTGGCGCATCACTGGAAATGATTTCTTCAGAGACCTTCAATTTTCTTTTCTGTGCGAGGTTTTATGTTTAATTTTCAGGACAATAATTTTGCCAGAATAAATCTGTTGTAGGCGAAGATTATTTTTCTCTGGCGGGGGAAGAGCAAACAGGTTTCTCTGGTTTTATTGTTTTCCATCTGCAGAGCAGACCTGTTTGTTTTATTGTGGCCTGGAAATCTTGCCCGTGCAGTTGACATTTGAGAGGTTATTGGGGATTTTGATTGCTTGGGTCATACATATTCATGGGATGGGTCTCTTGTGTTAGCATTAAACGCTCCATCCCTCAACTTCAGGATAAAATGCAAATGGACCCAAGAATCCCAGGAAGTTTGGAACGTTTCCTTTAGCGAACAGCTCTTTACTCAACACCCCTTACGTATGGTGCTGTATAAAGAATACTAACAGCATAAGTGTAACATGACACACTATGGGATTGTCAACAGGGTCTGAACCTGAGAACCCTGCCACTGAAAGCCTGAACTAGAGTAACCAGGTTTCATAGCTCCACAGCAGTGACAGACTCATATCAGAAGACATGAACTAGCCACTCGGGGGAGACAGAGAACTATGCTGTAGAATCATGGGTTATATGGCAGTGGCTCTTCCCAGGCAAAGAGGGCTATTTGTGTTCTTGCCCAGAGGAACGAGCCATCTGCACTAGGCATAGTGCAGCTTGGGGTGGGTTCCGGATGTCACCTTGGGCATAGATGGGCACCAGCGGCCATCAGAGGAGGCCTGGTAGGAGCTTAGCATTACCAGCTGGGCCATCTTCTGAAGAACCAGCAGGAAAAGTGCAGGTGGCTGGGGGAGAAAGAGACATGCTGGGTTTGCTGGGGAATGGGTTGATGTGCACGCACCATTGCTGTATCTGAGGAAAGAGGCAACAGAAGCCAAGTTCCTTGGAGTAACACTGGATGCAGCAGGCAGCTGTTCCCCAGTCCTCTTGCATGGTATGTTTTGCACAGGGCCTTTCTGGGGCATGACACAACAATTAACATATGCAAATAGCCTAATAGAATATAAAATGGGGGCTAATTTAGCTACAACAAATCAGGAAAAAGATCTTGGAGTCATCGTGGCTGTCCATGCAGTGTGCAGAGGTGGTCAAAAAAGCAAACAGGATGTTAGGAATCATTAAAAAGGGGATAGAGAATAAGACCGAGCATATCTTATTGCCCTGATATAAATCCATGGTACGCTCACATCTCGAATACTGCGTACAGATGTGGTCTCCTCATCTCAGAAAAGATATTCTAGCACTAGAAAAGATTCAGAGAAGGGCAACTAAAGTGATTAGGGGTTTGGAGAGGGTCCCATAGGGAGAAGATTAAAGAGGCTAGGACTCTTTCAGCTTGGAAAGAGGAAGAATAAGGAGGATATGATAGAGGTATATAAAATCATGAATGATGTGAGAAAGTGGATAAGGAAAAAGTTATTTTAATTATTCCCATAATACAAGAACTAGGGGCCACCAAATTAAATTAATGGGCAGCAGCGGATTAAAATAAATAAAAGGAAGTTCATCTTCACACACAGCGCACGGTCAACCTGTGGAACTCCTTACCTGAGGAGGTTGTGAAGGCTGGACTATAAAGGGGTTTTAAAAAGGAACTGGATAAATTCCTGGTGGTTAAGTCCATTAATGGCTATTAGCCAGGAAGGGTAAGGAATGGTGTCCCTAGCCTCTGTTCATCAGAGGATGGGAGATGGATGGTAGGAGAGAGGATCACTTGATCATTGCCTGTTAGGTTCACTCCCTCTGGGGCACCTGGCATTGGCCACTGTCGGTAGACAGATACTGGGCTAGATGGACCTTTGGTCTGACCCGGTACGGCCGTTCTTATGTTAATGAGTGGTGCAGTCTGCAGCATGACCTGTGTGAGGCAGGAGGTCAGACCAGATGGTCACAGTGGTTCGTTCTGGCCTTAGAAGCTATGAACATGTATTGCAAATGCCCCCCTCATCAGGCCATATAGGGCCTTACGCTTCTTTGGCTTGCACCCCAGCCTCTTCCCTTTTTCTCAGCATCATGGAGACGCTGTCCCCAGCCCAGCAGACCACACGCTGGGGGTTAGAGCCTTTGAGTGTAATGCATCATCTTGCTAGCTGCAGTGAAACATCAAGAGGCTTGGTACGCCCTGTAGATGCCACGTGTGGTCACTAGTCAGCTGTTGGATGGTAAAATATTTCAATCACTTCTGCCCTGGCTGGTTCCATGCTAAGGCATACAGGGGAAGTTTCTGTATTCCAGCAATGTCCTCAGAGACATATAGCAATCCCTCCTCTTGCTCCCCATTTTTTTTAAACACTAAATTTCCCGCTCTGAGGCAGAACAATATTTACATGGGCATAGGCAATTGATAGCAGCAGGAATTGGCTGTTATCCCGTATGTGTACCAGCCACGCGAGGGGAATGCCCCACTAACTGTACAACCATGTTACACCTGCATAAGGGAACGAGAAGCGAAGTGGGGTTACCCAGTTATCAAAGCAATGGATGGAGAGCTAGGAGCTCCTGGCACAAATGGCACTGTTGGGCCAGTTGCATGGGGGGTGGGTGGCAAGAAGGGCCATGCCGCTGCCTAAAAAGGCTGGGGTGTGAGTTCAAGCTCAGCAAGCTCAGGAATAATGCAAAGGCCTCTGCTGACTAGAAACAATGGTGGCATAGCCAGCCGCACTCTCATGGGATAAGAGTCTGTCTCATGCCTTGCATGGTGTCCCCTGCATGCATTCAGGGCTGGCTTGTGGTTTCTCAGCAGGAATCCTAGCAGAGTCAGGTACTACTCAATGTGAGTAAGGGGGGAGAATCTAGCCTTTAATAGTTTAATCAAGCCTGGAATCAGCACTGTGACAAAGTTCCTCCTCTACCTTGGTGGGTCCTGCGCTTATTGGCAGATTTGCTCACCTCAGTGATTTCCCCCAGTCTGGATCAACTCTTCCTGTGTCTGATCAGGAGTTGGGAGGTTTGGGGGGGACCCAGGCCCACCCTCTACTCCGGGTTCCAGCCCAGGGCCCTGTGGATTGCAGCTGTCTATAGTGCCTCTTGTGACAGCTGTGTGACAGCTACACCTCCCTGGGCTACTTCCCCAGGGCCTCCTCCAAACACCTTCTTTATCCTCACCACAAGACCTTCCTCCTGGTGTCTGATAACACTTGTACTCTGTAGTCCTCCAGCAGCACAGCCTCTCACTCTCACTCTCACTCTCAGCTCCTTGTGCCTCTTGCTCCCCGCGGTGCGCCGGAGGCTGGTCTTGGTGGGAGTCACCGGCGGAGACCTCCTGGACTACGACCGGGGAGACTCCTGGATCCCCTGACGCTGTCCCGCGCATGGGCTTCCAGACCTCATAATCCCTGCACGTACTTCAGGAGGTGAGGGCCGCTTTGCTGCTGCTGCCGGTCTTACCTCTGACTGGTCCTGCGAAAGGGCACGCCCGCCCACCCTTCACCCGGGCCCCGTGGACATTTTATAGGGCCCTGCCGTGGACCCAATCAGGTCCCCGAAGAGGAAGGAGGGAGAGGCTGCTGCTGCTGCGGGCTCCCGCTGCTGTTCCTGCTGGGGCGGCTGCTAGGCTGCCTCGCTCGGCTGCTGCTGCTGCTCGCTGCTGCTGCTGTTCCTGCTTCTGCTGCTCTCCCTGGCTGGGCTAGACACCACCCACCCCCCCTCTCTCTGCTATAGCTTGCCTGGCTGCTAGTAGATTCCCCCCCCTCGGTTCCTGCTGTTACTCCATCTACAGCCCTTGAGGGAGGGGGGGGCTGCTGGTGCTGCTTCCAAGAGAGGGGGAGTGAGGACCGGCTCCGGCTTTGTTGCTGAGAGACACCTTTCTGAGCGGGGTCCCTCCTGCCTGGACACCAGACCACCACCACCTGGAGCTGCTGGGCTGCTGTGGGCAGTTGCTGGCGAGCTGTTGGAGCCGGAGGAGGTGAAGGAGGAGGGAGGAGACCGTCCGCTGCTGGAGACCACGTGAGACCACTGTGGAGGGTATTCCTGGACTGAGTCCCTTTTGAACTGTGCTCTTGTGGTGGGGGTTTGGACTTGTGTCTGTTGGGACACCGGGGGTGTGGCGGGGAGCCTGCCCCGGTCCATCTGTGTTCCTTTCGCCCCCACACCATCGTTGCCCCTCCACCACCCCGCTGGCTGTTTTCCTTCGCCTTGGAGTCTTCCTGCCTCTGGGACTGAGCTGCTCGCCTGACGCACCACGCCCACTTCCATCATTTGGGCCTGCAGCAGCAGCAGCCTATTAATTGACTTTTGCACAAGTGCTGTGGGCGCACCACCTTCCCTCTCCCTGGACTGGCCCTTTTCCTTTTGTCCGCCCCACCTGTTTCCCTCTCGGGCCCTGCTAGTTCTGCCCAGCCCTGCAGCTATCCCCGTGGTCCCTCTGCCCATTCCCGGCTCGCCCTTCTCCCCCACCCTGTGCTCCGCAGCCCTGATTGGTCCTTCCCCTCGTGCGCCCACGCCCCCCATGCGCTTGTGCCCTTCCCCATGCTTGAGTTTTCCCCTTGTTCACTGCACCTTCCGCGCCTCTGCCATTGTCCCCTGATCCCCCAGTGCAACTGGAGAGCCGGAACTCCCCTCTGCGTCGGTGCCTGTCCCCTTACCATCCCCTAGGTCCTTGGTTACTTCACTCGGCCCGTGCCCTTTAGCTTCCCTTCTGGTGCCTCTCCTCTGCTCCCCTGCCTGCAGCCTAGCGGGAAGGGTGGTCGCCTCCTCTCCTTCCCCTCCCCTCGCTGTTTGTCCCCCTCCCCACTCTCGTTATGGCGGGGACGCGGCGGGGGAGACCCCACGACGATGCTCCCACTGCCCTCCTCCACCTGCCCCATGCCTAGCTCATGCCCAGCCTCCACTCGACCGCCTGCTGCCGATCCACCTACCTCCGCCCCTGCTGGGCACTGGCAGCGGCGAGACCAGGAACCTCCACGCTGCACGTCCCTCCCCCCTTCCGATTCGGGGCGAGCTCCCCAGGGCCGGTGGGAAGGTCGGGTGGGAAGAAGGGTAAGGGCCCGCTAAAAAGGCCAGGCCCTCCATGCAGGAAACTGCCCCACACTGCCGCGCCCCGCTCCCGCTGCGGCATCCCTCCCGCTATTCCTCCACCAGCTCTGCGGGTGTCCCTCCCCGGCCCAGGGCATACGCCCAGGTGGCTGGCGGCCCCCTGCCTGCCGCGCTCCCGACCACGCTTCCACACATCTTACAGCGGCGGGACCCTTTCCCACCTTGACAGGAGCACGGCGTCCGTTGCCTCCTGGTGCCGCCTCGCCCCACGGGAGACCTACGTGCGGGCGTTGGCAAGGTGGTGGGGCCCACGGCCATCGTGGTGGCCTCCAAAATGTATGGGAAGTGGTCTTCTTCCTCGCATCGGAGGCTGCGCCCAGGAGGGTAGAGAGGGGCCTAGCGGTGGGGGGCGTGTTCGTCCCCCTGGAGCGTTGGAAGACCTGCGGGTCCGCTTGGTCCTGACGTCCGTTCCTCCCTTCCTGCCCAATGCCGTCTGTTGCCCGCCTTTCTGCCCTGGGGCGCCCCATCTCCGTCATCAGCCCTCTCCCTTGGGCTGCAAGGACCCCGCCCTCCGTCACGTCCTCTCGTTCCGCCGGCAAGTGCAGCTTCAACTCTGCCGCCGCGGCGCGTGGCGGGGAGGCGCTTGAGGGGTCCTTTCTGGTCCCCTACCAGGGGGCCCACTACTGGGGCACTATTCGACAGGGGAGGCCCGGTGTGACCTCTCTGCCGGGCGATGGGGCATGTCCGGAGGGATTGCCCCTTGCCCAGCACGGAGGAGCGTCCGGGACCCTGAGCCCGGCACAGTGCCGGCCCTGTCATCACGGCACCCCTAGCTGCCGGCACCGAAGCTGCCCCTCCTCTCTTTCTCGGTCCATCGCTGTGGAGGAGGGTGCAGCGGGATACCGCCGGGCGTGGAGAGAGGCTCATCCCAGGGGGAATCTTCCCTTCACTTCTGCCATCCCACCGCTGCCTCCCGAGTCCCTGAGCCATTGCCCTTGCCCCCGATCCGACCCCTCTTGGCCAGCCCCGGATGATGCCATGGAGGGCTGGTCTTAGTGCAGGGGAAGCGGGCAACGGAAGGCTCGAGCTCATTACATCCTTCAGATTCGGAGGCCCCCGGAAGAGCAGGAAGGGGGGCACCGGATGACGAGCTTCCGCCTTGCCCCCTGATGACTCCAGTTCTGTGGTGCCGGCTGGGACATCGTGGCAGCACCGGAGGTAATGCCGCCCTCACTCCGGGGTCCTCCCATGGAAGCCCCAAGGGACCTCTCTCTCGCCCCCTTCCCACTCAACGCCTCCGCGAGTGCGAGGTGGGTATCGCTCGGGTGCTAGTGAGGAGGGCCCTGGGGTGGTGGATGGTGATCTCCCTTCCATCTATGAGGAGATCGAGGCCCTGGGTCTGACCCCAGTCACGCAGGGGAAGGACGACCCTCTGCCGCAGGGCCTCGATCTGGGCGACCTCACCCCGTCCTCCTGTCCTGAGTTCCTTCCCGTGACCGCTGCTTCTGCTCCCGCCTCTGGGGTCCTGGATTCCTCCATCGACCCAGCTGCGGGTGCACCCTGTTGATGGCCGCCGAGCCCTTGGGGCGACGACCAGTGCCCTGCTGCTGGACCCGGTTCCCAGGGGTGTTCCTTCTTCGGGTGTGAGGACCCGCCCCTTCTCGGCGGGGACCCCATTGATACGTCTATGTCTGGAATGGCTGCCACACGCTGCCACACACGTGCGCCGGCATCATTAGGGGTCCCCTTCCATTTCCCAGATCCCTGAGCCTGGCCAGGAAGGAGTCACCGTCCAGTGGCTCACCGTAGGGGCTCAGGGTCCCGTCTCTGCCCCTTCACAGATTCTCTCCCTGATCCCGCCCTAATCCTGTTAGCCCTGTCCTTGTCCCCGCCACCTCCTGTGATGCCATGCCACACGCCTGGGAATACCCATCAGGGTGCGACTCCGCTAGTTTTTTCTTTTCCGACCCACCAGGGGCTGCTGTCTCCTTCCGCCATCCCTTGTTGAACCGGGGAGCGGGCGGTCGCGTGCTGTCGGCCCATCGGACGCCACGTCGGGGTCTGCCCCTGCCTGCCCGCCTCGTTGGGCCACGGGGCTGTGATGGGGGCCCCACTGGGGGACAGTCATCGATCAGTGACCCCCGCCCCCATGCACTGAGGGAGGAGCTGCGGGAGTTCCTCGAGGACGTCCGTGGCTCCCGTAACAAAGTCCAGCTTGCGCTCCAGCGTGGGGGGATTCCATCAGGTCCTCGGCCGCGAGGGCCCTCATGGGGAGGGTAAGAGGACGGCGGGAAGCAGGCCGCTGGCCTACCAGCGGGTCGCCTCTTCCGTGACTCTTTAGTCACCTATGGGTAGGTCACGGATTGCTGCGCGGCCTGCCGGAGGCTGTGGGCGTGTCTGCTGGCGAGGATCCCCCCAGCCCTCCTCATGGCACGATCATCTTTGCCACGTTAACACCTGGGGCTGTAGGATGGGTCTCCGCAGGAACCAGGTGCTCTCCTACCTCCGGGAGGGGGGTACTCTGTGATTTTCCTGCAGGAGACCATACGGATCCGCGCTGAAGCTAGCTGGCGGCTGGAGTGGGGGAACAAGGCCTACTTTAGCCACTTCTCGGTATTGCGCGGCTGGGTGCGACCCTGTTCTCTCCCGACCTACGGCCCGAGGTGCTGGGGGTCGCTGAGGCTGTGCGGGCCGCCTGCTGCACCTCGGTCCGCATGGAGGGGCTTGTGGTCAATCTCGTCAATGTTTATGCCCCGACATCGGGCCCGAGACGTTGCGTTTTTATCAGCAGGCGTCCACCTTCCTGGCTCCCTGGATCCTCGTGAGTGCCTGGTCCTGGAGGGGACTTTAACACCACCTCGAGGAACGGGATCGCTCGGGGACCGAGCAGTGCCCGGCCGCCGCGGCCGTCCTCCGGGAGATTGTCGAACGCCACTCCCTGGTGGACGTCTGGCGCGACCCACACCGGACGAACGTCTCGACTTTCACCTTCGTCCAGGTGGAGGCCCATCGGTCGCAACCACTCCCGGCTTGGACAGCATTTATCTGTCACGTTTCCTTTTCTTTTACGGGCCCACTCTCCGGCGTTCGGCTGGCCCCTTTTCGGATCACCATCTTGCCACCGTGACAGCCTCTCTCTGCGCGGAGAGGCCGGGGCCGGCCTATTGGCACTTCAATAATAGTTTGCTGGAGGATGCGGGCTTCGTGGCATCCTTCCGGGAGTTTTGGCTGGCCTGGCGAGGGCAGCGGTGCGCCTTTTCCCCGGCGCGGTGGTGGTGGGATCTGGGGAAGGTGCGCGCCCGCTCTTCTGCCGTGACTACACCGGGGCGCCAGCCGGCGGAGGGGATGCGGCCATAGAGAGCAGCTGGAGCGGGAAGTCTTGGAGCTGGAGAGGCGTCTGGCCGCCAGCCCCGAGGATCCATCTCCTCTGTGGAGCGTGCCAGGAGAAGCGGGAGGAACTCCGACCCTCGAGGACCATCGGGCCTGGGTGCTTTTGTTTGATCCCGCATCCACCTCCTTCGGGAGATGGACCGCGGTTCCCGCTTCTTCTACGCCCTGGAGAAAAGGAGGGGGCCAAGAAACACGTCACCTGCCTCCTGGCGGAGGACGGCACCCCCCTCACGGACCCGGTGAGATGTGCGGGGAGGGCAGGCCTTCTACGCGGCCCTTTTCTCCCTGGATCCAACCGATCCTAACGCTTGCAGAAGTACTCTGGGACGGCTCCCGACGGTCGGCACGGGCGACCGGGACCGGCTAGAGCTGCCTCTCACTCTGGCCGAGTTCTCGGAAGCCTCCGTCGCATGCCCACCAATAAATCTCCGGGCATGGACGGGCTGACCGTGGAGTTCTACAGCGTGTTCTGGGACGTTCTCGGCCAGACCTGGTCACCATCTGGGCGAGTCTTTGCAGAGCGGGTCCTCCCTCTCTCGTGCAGGCGAGCGCGTGCTCGCCTTATTGCCAAAGAGGGGGACCTCCGCGACTTACGAATTGGCGTCCCATCTCGCTCCTCAGCACGGACTACAAAATCATTGCAAAGCCATCTCGCTGCGTCTCGGGTCCGTGCTGGCGGACGTGGTCCATCCAGACCAGACTACACCGTCCTGGCCGCATTTTATCTTTGATAACTTGTTTCTGGTGCGGGACCTTCTGGAATTAGGGTGTAGGGATGGTCTGTCGTTCGCCCTCTTGTCCTGGATCAGGAGAAGGCGTTCGACAGGATGATCACGGGTATCTCCTGGGTACTCTGCGAGCGTTCGGCTTCGGACCCGTTTTGTGGTTTTCTCCAGGTGCTGTACGCTTCTGCTCGGAGTGTCTGGTCAGGCCTCAACTGGACACTGACCGAGCCAGTCAGCTTCGGGCGGGGAGTGCGGCAGGGGTGCCCCCCCTTCGGCCAGCTGTACGCCCTGGCGATCAAAGCCCTTCCTCTGTCTCCTCCGCGAGAGGTGACGGGGTTGGTGCTTCGGGCCAGAGCCGAGCTGCAGCTGGTCCTGTCGGCGTACGCTGACGATGTGCTCTTCGTGGTCCAGGACCCGGGTGACTTGGCGCGGGTGGAGGCTGCCAGGCTGTGTACTGCGGCGGCCTCCTCCGCCCGGGTTAACTGGGTCAAGAGCTCTGGCCTGGTGGGGACGGGTGGCAGCGAGCTCCCTCCCACCCGCGCTTCAGGCCATCCGGTGGAGCGCGGGTCCACTGCTTTATCTTGGCGTTTACCTTTCTGCCATGCATCCGTCTCCCGCGGAGAACTGGCACGGTTTGGAGGGCAGGGTGGCGGGGCGGCTCCGGAAATGGACGGGGACTACTCCGGTGCCCTCTCCCTTCGGGGGAGGGCACTGGTGCTTAACTCAAACTGTTCCTGTCCATGCTCTGGTACCGGCTCAACACCCTGGCCTGGCCCCGGATTTCCTGGCCAACCTCCAGACGGCGATTTTCTGGGGTTCTTTTGGCCAGGACGCACTGGGTCTCGGCAGGGGTTTCCGCCACCTGCCCTGGAGGAAGGGGCAGGGCCTGAAGTGCCTACGCACTCAGGTCCGTGTCTTCCACCTCCAGGCCCTGCAGAGGCTCCCTGTATGGTGCAGTTAATATTTCGTAGTCCGGCGTGGAGCGTACTGGCAGCACGCCTTCCTCTGCCGCTTCCGAGGGCTCTTGATACGACCGCAGCTCTTTTACCTCCAATCCGAGAGGTCTTCCGCGAGACCTCTCTGGGCTGCCGGTCTTCTACCAAGACCTCCTCGGACCTGGAAGCTCTTTTCCACGACAGGTTCCGTGGCGGCCACCGTGGGGGCCAACCTCCTCGCGGAGCCCCTGCTACACAATCCCGTTAGTTCGTGTGCAGGTGGCGGAGTCCCCCGCGGTGCGCCGGAGGCTGGTCTTGGGGGAGTCACCAGGGTCGGAGACCTCCTGGACTACGACCGCCAGCTCCTCACACACACTTACTCTCCTCTGGCTCCTCCCACTGCTGGAGTGAGCTCCTTTTAAACCAGGTGCCTGATTAGCCTGCCTTGATTGCTGCAGGTGATCTTAATCAGCTTGTCTGGCCTTAATTGGTTCTAGCTGGTTCTTTGACTACTCTAGTGCAGCCTGCTTGTCCCTCAGAGAACAGAATCCCCTGCTTCTCTTGCCCTCACCCTTTCTCTGCAAGCCGGCTGCACAATGTGCAGCCGGTTCTGTTCCAGACCGTGCCACGGAAACATCTGTACACACTCGTGCTCCACACCCTTCACTACCTTGAGGAGGTTGGCTGATGGGATTTCTTGCGACTGTGGGGCCTATCTCCGCTCCTCTGTCCGTTCACGCATCCGAGCAGAGTTCCTCTGGGCGGTGTCCACTGGCTCCTTTGACGCCTTTGAGGAGCAGTGGGCGTTGTCTGGGGTTCTCTGCTCGGTGTCCCCATCAGGTTCCCTTAGTTTAGCCCTATGACCTCACTCCCGATCCTGTTTTTTTCATTAGTTGTCCCACGTAATTACTTGGTGTCCCAGACCTGTGGGTCCTCCCCTTAGGCTGGGGGGAGGTCCTTTAGAAGTAGGCGGGCTTCGCCCGCCCACCCCTTGGATACCAATAGGACCAGACTCCTGTACCCCACTAGCCTGGGTCTGTCACAGCACCTATAATTCCAGTGCCTTCAGCTGATTGAGGCTGGTTTACAGCATCAGGGAATCTGGGCCAGCCCATTATAAATAAGTTTTTTCTTTCATGATCCTGTTCAAGAAGCTTAGCAGAAGGGGATTACAGTTGGGAACAGCTAAAGGATCTTGAGCAGGGTTTGGAAAAACAGCCAGCATCCGTCATGGGAGTAAATAATCATAAGAGAATAAAGAGTCACCAATAAAATGTGAGATCATCACAGAGCAATCGTGAGTCTGGGTCCTAAATGCTCACTCAGCACTGCACTGGTGGGCTTTCTATTTACCCAGCTGCAACACTGAGATAGGCTGTCACTGAACTGATAAACCACTGCCTCATATGGGCTTCAAAGAAGAAACGGGGGGAAATCCCAGTGAACTCTGTTGGTAACCATGATTATTTTAAGATGATCTCTGATGCAGGATTTTTAATTATTTCTAACGTTATGAAAGCTTAATTGGATCTGCATGAAATTGTTTTCCCCAGCAATAAGTGGCATACGTGTGATAATTCCTGCCCTGATCCTGTTCTGAAGCTCTCGGTGACCAGTTTAATCAGGGGAGTGGGAAGATATTGTATAATGATGTGTTAAAGTAAAGGGCCAAATTCTGCACTCTGTCCTGACGGTGTAAATCTGGAGAAACTTCAGTGAAGGGGATTAGCATGTTAAAAAGCCACTGAGGTCAGCTCAGCTACTCTGGTTTAAGTGAGAATTGAATTTGAGCGAGATACTCTCAGTCAGAGGCTCTTGGGCACTTGCTGGTGGTCCATGGAACATTGTAGTCTCAAGGTGCTGGCTCCTCTTTGCTTTGCTTTTATTGGGTAAGCTGCTTTCAGAGACAGCTAAACACACACCCTTTCCTAATATCACTCTTCCATGTTCTATCATAGCAGTTGTCAATTTAAATCCGTTTAGGTCAGATATTTACAGTAAGTTCTGTAAAAGATGTTCTGTAGAATGTAAGTTCCACAGGAATGTTTCTAGGATATATACACATGTCAAAGAGCAGTGAGTAGATTTATAGATTCCAAGGGCCAGAAGGGACCATTTTGATCATCCCAGCTGACCTCCTGTATAAAACAGGCAATAGAACGTCCCCAAAATAATTCCTAGGGCAGATCTTTTAGAAAAAAAAAATCCAGTCTTGATTTAAAAATTATCAGTGATGGAGAATCCACCTTGGCAAGTTGCTCCAATGGTTAATTACTCTCCCTGTTAAGAATTTATGCCTTGTTTCCAGTCTGAATTTGTCCAGCTTCAACTTTCAGTCATTGGATCATGTTAGACCTTTCTCTCCTATACTGAAGAGCCCATTATTAAATATTCCTTCCCCATGGAAATACTTACAGACTGAAATCAAGTCTCCCTTTAAAGTAGGGCTTTGAGGGTTCAATTGTGTTCCTTCTTGGCATGCCTAAATAACTCAATCGCCACAGCACTGGACTAGCGCATGAGGGCAAGAAAGTGTGAACAGAAGTGAAATGAGCCTATGTCCATATAAAAGCATTGCCCAACCCGAGAGGTAATGCAGACAGTCAGCAGATATGGGGACAGGTTAATCTGATTGGAAAAGATCTTGCCATTGAACTCATTTTAAATTTTAAATAGGTAGCAGGTTTAAAACAAATAAAAGGAAGTTCTTCTTCACACAGCGCACAGTCAACTTGTGGAACTCCTTGCCTGAGGAGGTTGTGAAGGCTGGAACTATAACAATGTTTAAAAGGGAACTGGATAAATTCATGGTGGCTAAGTCCATAAATGGCTATTAGCCAGGAAGGGTAAAGAATGGTGTCCCTAGCCTCTGTTCATCAGAGGATGGAGATGGATGGCAGGAGAGAGATCACTTGATCATTACCTGTTAGGCTCACTCCCTCTGGGGCACCTGGCATTGGCCACTGTCCGTAGACAGATACTGGGCTAGATGGACCTTTGGTTTGACCCAGTACGGCCATTCTTATGTTCTTATGGTGTTAATAGCACAGTTATGAAAGCTAGGTCTTAGAAAAATGACTTTCAGCATGACACTCCCTGTAACAGTGCTCAAAACACCCGGTAGCAAAGAGTATGTCTGTATTGGAGCCGGAGGTATAATTTCCATACCCAGGCTAGCTCTGAGTTGATGTGCTAAAAATAGCTAGGTGGGCACAGTTGTAAGGGCAGTGAGATGGGCTAGCTGCCCTGAATACAATCCCATCTGAAACCCTAGGTACATACTCGTTCTGATGCTGCTGTAGGATCTAGCCTGGAGCAATTCATCTGCAGGTGATCCATGCATCGAGGCAAGATGGAGGCAGACTAAAGCCTCTACACATTGGGATTGTTCGAAGCTCTTTACAATGCTCTGAATTCCTACTCCAGATTTTGGGCCATGAGCAAAATCAATATTTGCTGCTGGAGGCCTGCCTTCCCCAGTGGAACCTACATTGGCTTGATTCTACTTTAACTTGATACACTATGAAAATTCCTAAGGCTCAGCCATGCATTGTAAAACCTAGACTCTTAAATGTCCCGCTCTTTGGTGACATCAGATCAGTTGGCCACATCCAAATAACTTATGGCAACACTAAAACAATTGTAAACGAGAGAAAGAGAGGCACTCCTTTAATTAACCCCCGTGTTCGACACTTGAGACATGGAAGATTGTTTGACTTTGGAAACGACCCAGAGCTTTCTGCTGGCTGTTTGATGTTAAATGTTTCAGTGCTGTTTGTAGGTCTGTATAAAGCACGTATGTGTGTAAATGCAGTTCTATACCCAATATCTCTTTCTAGCAAAGGGAGTATGGCCTTGTGTGTAGGGCACTGACTTAGGATTCAGACTTACGTTCAATTCCTTACTTTGCTGCACCCTATGTGGGTGATCGTTGGCAAATCACTCAAGATTTTTTTTTTCCAGTGGTGCACACCACCTGCAGCTCCGGTAGACTTGAAATGAACTTGTAGATACAGCACCTCTGGAAATAGTGCCCCCCTCGCTGTGGCTTTTCCCATCTGTATAATGAGGTAAGAAGAGCACTTCCCTGCAACACAGGGGTGGGCTGTGAGGATCAATTCATGCACATTTGTTTATTGCAATAGTGCCCAGTCATAGACCAGGACCCCATTGTGTTAGGCGCTGGACAAATACAGCACAAAAAGACAGTCCCTGCCCTCAAAGAGCTTGCAGTCTAAGTGGTATATCATGACAGAGCAGTACCCAGAGAGAGAGAGAGAGAGGAGCAATAGCTAAATATTGCAGAGCCAGAGGAGGCCACAGAGTGGTATAGTTTGCCAAGGAGGTTGCCCATAAACTGACCAAAATCTTACATTCAAGGGATGTTGCCATGCCACAAGGGCAATGTATCCCAAATCTCCTTCCCAGTGTTACTCATTATGCTCTTGACTATTATATTTCCACACAGGGGGAAAAAGAGCCAACAAGGTTTTTAAACTGAAGAAACAGAAGACCCTTAAAATTGTGGCCTGTCACATAGATTGAGATTCCTTAGGGTGACCAGAGAGCAACTGTGAAAAAATGGGATGGGGGTGGGGAATAATAGGCGCCTATATAAGAAAAAGTCCCAAAAAATGGGACATCTGGTCACCCTACGATTGTTGCCCATTTCAATGATAAGTTATTAGGCCTGATGCATGGATTATTGAATCAGGAGGTCCTATGGTCTGTGTTATGCAAGAGATCTGACTAGCTAATCACACTGGCATCCAACCAGCCCAGGAATGATCGTTCAAAAGGCTAGAGAGTTGAGGAGTGTGCTTTGCAGGTTACTGTTTGCATCTCCTGCTTGAAGTGAAGCTCCTGCCATGCTCGCAGGGGAATGTGCAGACACTCTATACAGTCTGCACCCTCCTTCTCCCCAGCTTTATTTGTAACACAAACAAAACCCAAACCTAACTCTTTACCTAAGCATTCTCCTCAAACCTGGGCATGTCAAGGGTCTCCCTGCGGTGCTAGCGCTGGTTGGGAGCTTTGTGGCACAATGTGTATATTTTGTAGGAAAATGTTGATTTGTCAAAATGGAATGTTTCCACAGAAACACTAGTTTCATTGGAACTTTGGTCAGGAACGGTTCTCAGGTCTGGAATGGAATTTCTGCTCAAATGGTGAGATGAAATAACTCAGTGGTCAGGGCACTGTGGGAGAACTAGATTCAAGTCCCTGCTCCTAGACCTTTGAATCCAGATTTCCCATATGCTTTGTGAATGCCCTAGTCACCATGGCTATTTTGAGGTGGAGATCTCCCTGTATATCTCTCCCTCTTCATGAAAAATATCCAAAAAGTCTTTGTATTGCTCCACACGAAATTGTTGAAACTTCCAAACTTTTCCCAAAATAGAACTCTTGCTTTCTGGCCAACCCTGTGCAGAACCAACTCTTTCAATGTCCCCGTTGCTAATTTCCTTTGCCTCTCCATTCCCTTTCATACCCGGGATGCCCCTAACACCAGCCACCTTCCATTCTGAGCCCGCAGAATTAGTCTGCATCTTCATACCAGTTTGTAGTGCCTGGATTTAGGGGGGTTGTATTTATGTGGACTTGTTCTGAGGGCCAAGAATCCCAGCTTTCATTTAAAACACAAACAAACAAAGTTTCTAGCTTTCTTGATTGTCAAGGTAACCTTCCAAAATGAGACCATAATGTGAACAATACACTGATGTCTATCTGAGTATGCAGGGAGTCTGACATGGCTTAGTTATTATATAGAGGGCCTGTAGCAGAGTGGACCTCTGCTCCTGCCCTGAGGGGTTAAAAACAGCCCAGGGAAGGGGCTGGGGCTGGAGAAAGCAGCCTTTAAGCTGGGCTGATTGGGGAAGTGGCTGCAGCTGAGGCCACACCCCAAACTGAGCCACAGGGCCTAATAAGAAGGCCAGGGAAGCCAAGAGCAAAGAGTCTCTCTCTGACTGGAGAGGGAGACAGGCCTGGCTGCTTGGGGACTCACCTAGGGGATCTAAAGGAAGGCAGGGCTGGGGGAAAAGCCTTAGGAGCTGGGAAGCCCTAGACCAGCAACTCCCCAGGCTGCAGGGCCTAATTCTAGGCCTCCAAGGTACTGGACTTGCAGAGGGGCAGCTGGAGGGTGGGTAAAGGCAGCCAGGCCAAAACCCCTTTGCCTATGATGAGTGGCTGATACTGCAGTCTGCCCCAGGGTGTGGGGGCTAGACAATGACTGGGTAGTAGCCAATACTGAGGCAAAGTGGGGATAGTGGGGTGGGGTTCCTCTGGGTGGGGGGAGACCCAGTTAAAGGAGCACTGAGGTCCAGGGAGGGGCCTGGGGCCAGCAGAGGACAGGTGGATCACTGGCCTGCAGAGGGTGCTCTATAGCTGGAATTGAGATAATTCCCTGAAGCAACCAGCAGGAGGTGCTGTGGGGGTGAGTCCACATGTTTACAAGGCCATATCTTGAACTCTGAGCAACTTTCTGTTGACATCACTGAGAGCTCTCCTGTGTGTTTAGGCAGTACGGCATCCTAAATGCATACCCTGGCCTGGTGACCATAATTTAAAATGGGAGTTGACTCTCCCAACAGAATCTGACACCTCTTGAACCATACAAATGTAGGGCCAGAAAGGAGCTCAAGGTCATCTAATCCATCTCCCCCACCAACTGAGGTAGGACCCAATATACCTAGACCAACCCTGACAGGTGTTTGTCTAACCTGTTCTGGAAAACTTCCAGTGATGGGGATTCCACAACCTCCCTTGGCAGCCCACTCCAGAGCTTAACTGTCCTTATGGTTAGAAAGTTTCTCCTAATGTCTGGTCTAAATCTCCCTTGTTCAATGGAGGGGATCTGGTTCCTATTGTCTTCCTTTGGGCTCATCTCAAATTTATGTTAATGAGCTAATCTCTTTGGTCAGCAGTTCTCTCAAAAACAAAGCAACATCATTTTTTGTCTTGTTTCCAAAGGGTATTACTCAAGAAAGAGAATAATACTTATAAATGGAAAATTTTTATGTGGAGAAAGAACAACAGAGATGAGGTGTCTTGGCTGACATACCAATCTTGAATAATACAATGAACTAGTTTTTTATAGTTTATGAATAACAAGTTGGCCAGAGTTTCACATAAAATGTCACATGTAGTGTTTTCACTTAAGCTGTATCTCTTTATTCAGCGTAAGGGAATTGTATAAATCATTTGAGCCTACTTGATTGATAGTAGATTTCTTTGCAGGGCTGACTATCTATACTGATGACTATGCTATAGGCCGTAACAATGAATGTGTGATATTGTGCTGCTTTGATTAGATTTATTGGTAAACTCTAGACCAGCAAGGTTAAAAGATTGGGCTAGTGATGTTAGTATGGGACTAGAGCCATAAAATTGCCTGGTTTTGTGGTGTTTGGCCAGTCATTTAACAGAGAATCAGCAGCAAAGTTAAGAGGAGGTGGTGACTAAATTTGGGTCATGTTTTGCTGCTTTTCCAGTGCCCAGTTTTCTCGAGTTTCCTTGACACGTGAAATGACTTGCAGGATAGTCCTTTGTGTGTAGATCATTTTCCAGTGGTACCCCTTGAGCATTGAATGCTCAAGCAGAGCTGGTAGGTTTGTTGGAATTTTACCTCCTTTCACGAAAATTTGCAAATATATTTTGGTTGAAATCAAAATGTTTTGAATTTGACAAAGTTACCTTGGAAGTCAGGTAGGGTTCCGATAGATCCCCTGCCTGCCAGGCCAGTTTGGAAACCTGCCTAGACTCCAGCCATCCCTCCCACACGACTCCTCAGCAGCCCAGACTTCCTGGCTCTGGCTCTGGGGTAGCCCACCAGGTGGACTGCCAGGGCACTGGGGTTCCATTCACTTTTGTGGACAACTTTGAACTTTTAGGTTTCTGTCCCTAACTGGAAGAAGCCAAACTATGAAATACTCAAATCCTCCATGAAGTGGAATTGTTCTTCTTCACCCAGCTCTGTTTGGGTGTTGTGATTGGACGCGCAGGTCAGATGGTGTGATTGCATGAGTGTAATGCTTAGAATCTGGCTTCCGCCAGGAAGACTGATGTTTATACGTTGAAGATTGGCTTTTGCAATAGCCTATGAGCTCTGAGGCATTCCCAAACCACAGTAACACAGCACTCCATAAGTCAGCGTACAACTCCTTTCTCCCATCACTCTTCAGGTCATTACCTGGAGAGAAGAATTCCTGGCCTCAATTCCATGGGTGCAGGTCCTACTGAAGTCACCCTCACATAGCTAATGGCAGAACCCTATGGTGAGAAAGGCCTTAGAAAAACTCAGGGTGGATTAGACAGACATTTAACCTTGACAGTTGTCATCCATAGTAAATGAAAGAGACCAGGTAGGTGAGCCAATATCGTTTATTGGACCGACTACTGTTGGTGAAAGAGACCAACTTTCGAGTTCCACGGAGCTGGTTTGAAAGTCGGTCTCCTTCACCAACAGAAGTTGGTCCAATAAACTTTTCCCTCATCCACCTTGTCTCTTACATCTTGGGTCCAACACGGCTACAGCAACATTGCAAAAGCGATGATGGTGATCATCTAGGCTCACTGTCACGCCTCTCCTGGAGGGAATAAGTGAACCCTATTGAGCCCAATAACTTTGGGATTGGTCTAGAGCAGACCCTTTAGAATGACACCTTGATTCTTGCCCTTGCAGTGCTGTTGGAGTATTCTCAACCCCCTCATCCAAGCGTTGGTTCTACAGGCCAGTTTCCTGGCATTCACACAGCAAGGGCTGACACCTGTTAGTTGCTGTGAACAGAATGATGACCACCGATCTTGTAGTTAAAGTGCTGGACTGAGGGGACCTGAAGTCAGTTCCCAGTTCTGCTGCAGGCTCCCCAGGTGTCCTTGGGCAAGTCACATTTGGTAACATTTTCACAGGTGCCTAAGCCCTATTGAAAGGGAGTGAGACTGAGCCTCCTGAGGTGCTTTTAATATAAGAACATAAGAACAGTCATAATGAGTCAAACCAAAGGTCAGTTCAACCCAGTATCCTGTGTTCCAACAGTGTCCAATGCCAGGTGCCCCAGAGGAGATGAACAGAACGGGTAACCCGTTAAGTGATCCATCCCCTGTTGCCCATTCCCAGCTTCTGGCAAACAGAGGCTTAGGGACACCATCCCTGCCCATCCTGGCTAATAGCCATTGATGGACCCATCCTCCATGAATTTATCTAGTTCTTTTTTGAACCCTGTTAGTGTCTTGGCCTTCACAACATCCTCTGGCAAAGAAAAGGAGAAAGCAGCGCTCATTCTCTGTCCCTCCGTTGCCCATCTATAAATTAGGGGTGACCGATTCTTCCTCTTTCCCTCTCCTTGTCTATTTAGCACTGTCAGCTATTGAGTGGGGGAGCTGGCTTACTACACACGTCAAAGCTGATTCCCCACTCTGACCCTTCAGTGTGGGAGCCTGCAAGGACTCCAAAAATTAATACTGGCTGTGACAGTGTACCCCATAAGGCTTTATGGAGGGGGGGTGCTCATAAATGTATGATATAACTGGAATAGGGTTTTGCTACATATGCCATGTAACGCATCTATGTAAAGGTTATGAACTAATGGTTATGTTCATAAAAATAAAAAAAAAAAAAAAAAAAAAAAAAAAAAAAAATGAACATAACCATTAGTTCATAACCTTTACATAGATGCGTTACATGGCATATGTAGCAAAACCCTATTCCAGTTATATCATACATTTATGAGCACCCCCCCTCCATAAAGCCTTATGGGGTACACTGTCACACTGGCCACTCCAGGCTTGTATTAAACTCCCAAGATTACAGCTTCTCTTTGACTTTGGGTGGGTAGATGCTGCCACCACCCAAGTGCAGAACCCCTCTGAGAACCCAGGAAGGAGCACTTGCGAATTCCTTCCTGTGGCGTACCCTCAAGCCCTTTCACCCCCCGCCCTCTGGGGAAGAGCTGAGAAAGGCGGCGGGGGGGGAAAAGAAATCAGCTGTTGCCACCAGATAATTAAACCAATGGTCTCCAAAGTGGGGTGCATGCACCCCAGGGAGTGCGCAAGAGGATCCTTGGGGCGGAGGTGCGTGGCAGGAGGAGTGCTTTTTTTTTTTTTGCTTTGTCAGTTCGGTTGGGAGTCTGAGCGGCTTTTTTTTTTTTTTTTTGCTTCGGCAAAAATGGTGCGGCAGGGGGTGCATGCTCAAATTTTTTACTGGTAGGGGTGCGTGATCAAAAAAGTTTGGAGACCACTGAATTAAACAACACATGCACAAGTCTCTTAAGATACAAAAATCCAATTCTTTTCTTAAAAAAGGTAAATTTTATTAACAAAAACAGAAGAAAATACATCTGGGAAATTAAGCTGTTGCTGAATTTAAAAAGCAACAACTACAAGGATTAAGCATCAAGAATTGCTTTCTTGAGGTCCAGCTTAGAAAGGTTACAAGCAAAACAAAAGCACCTCAGGTTAGCACAGAGGAATCCACAAGCCATAAAGAAATAAAAGAGAGAAACCTAATTGCGTCTTCCTAGACATTTTCTGATCTACTTACATATCTGGGGTTTTTAAATGAATAGTTTCTAGGTATGATACTGATTTTTTCATACCTGACCCAAGCTCTTACAGCATAGCTTTGTCCTATCTGCCTCTCCCTGGAGAACAACCACAGACAGACAAAGGGGAAGTCTTTTCTCAATTTTAATAAGGTCTAGCCTTCCCATTGACTCTTTTGGTCAGGTGCATACTCACTACCTTTTACCTATGCATAGCAGTGAGATTTTTTTAACCCTTTACAGGTAGAGCAGTTAGAGAACAGCTACTAGGAAGGATTTTATAGCTAACTGGCTGGCTGGGTGTCCATAAACGGGAGCTCTCCCACCCCCGCCCCATTTATCACAACACATGTGCAGACTCTAGTGTAATAGGGCCTAGATCTTGGGTGAAGCCTCTGTGCTCCTGAGCACACATAATAACATAGGAAGGGGGAGTGTTCGGATGCCCCCAGGTACCTGCAGGGAGACAAGATACTGGAGCCTCTGCCCAGCTGCCTTTCTTTGAGCTTTTATCTGTGTCTGGTCCCACTGTCCTATATTTTCCCAAGCCTCTCTGGGCCAATCTGTATGGGGACGTACGCAGGGAGCTTATTTAATGGGAAATTCCGCAGCTGCTGGACAAATAGCCTTCCCTCTCCCTGCCTGACCGCTCGCAACACCTCGCTGAGAGTGCCAGGGTTCTCCTGAGAAGGGGGAGATGTAAGACAGAGTAGTGACTGTCGGCACGGTGGGACCAGGCCAGCAGGGCATCAATGCTAGTATTTGGAAAGGTTTTAACGAGACCTTCCTCCTAATTAAAAGGTTCCCAGAGGCCCCCTCCTGGTTCCTCTCCTTCCACCTCAGCATGGATTTGACGTTAGGAAGGAGGGTTCGTTACGGTGTGAAAAACTCCTGTCCCTTGGAACTGATTTTAATTTTCACATGGCCATGGTAAAAGATCCCAGGCAAGACGTCTGCCTACAAATTTAAAGGGCCAGAGTGTCTGCAGCCATCCTTCCCCTGAAGCGAAATTTAACAGATACACTCAGACACCCCCCCAACACTGATCACACACACATACCCCTAACACTGATGAGAGAGAGAGCTATATATGAACTATTTATATTGGAAGAAACACTTTGTTCTGTCCCTAGGACAGCTACTCCGGGCTATATAAATTGAAATGTGATTCTGTTTTCACTTTCAAGAAGGGGCCTGGACGGACCCTGAGGCTGCTCTCAAGTGGCCCTGTGTAGGCACACTGAGACTGAGAGGTGGGTGTCAATCAGGAAAGTTGTAGTTGGAACTTTGGATCCTTTCTCAGCTCTGCCATTGACTCAGTATGTGACCTTGTGCACGTCACTTACAAGGCTCTGGTTTTTCAGAAGGACTGAGTACACACAACTTGAGCTGAGATCAGAGCATGTCTGGAGAGCACAGCGTCTCTGAAAGCAGGGTTTATTTGTGTCTAGTGTCTGTGAAGTGCTTTGTGATCACTTTGTATAGCTTCAGAGACAGTAAGGCCAGAAGGGACCATTGCGATCATCTGGTCTAACCTCCTGCAGAACACGGGCCAGAAGGCCACACCCGGTGATTGCTGTATCGAGTCCATAACTTCTGTTTGAGCTAGAGCTTACCTTTTAAAAAGACAACAAGTCTTGTAAAGATTGCAAATGATGGAGAATCCAGCATGTGGCTAGGTGGGTTGTCCCTCTGGCTAAATGCCCTCACTGTTAAGAATGTTTGTCTCATTTCTTGTTGCCTAATGGTAGTATTCTTGAGGGAACAGTAAGTCACAAGTTTTAATTAAATGCTTTTCATTGAACAATTTAATCAGCAACACTGATCCGGGTTCAGCCATTAGTGTATGACTCAACCTCGCCCCCCATATTCCCTGTCTATCATAGGAACATAAGAACTGCAATACTTGGTTGGACCAATGGTTCATCTAGCCCCATGTCCTGTCTATGACAGTAGCCAATGTCAGGTGCTTCAGAGGAATAAACAGAACAGGGCAATTTCAAGTGATTCATCCCCTGTTGTCCAGTCCCAGCTTCTGGCAGTTGGAGGCTTAGGGACACCCAGAGCTTGGGATTGCATCCCTGACCATTTTGGCTAATAGCCATTGATGGACCTATCCTCCATGAACTGATCTACTTTTTTTTAACCCAGTTATAATTTTGGCTTTCACAGCTTACCAAGGCAATGAGTTCCACAGGTTGACTGTGAATTGTGTGAAAAAATCATAGAATTATAGAAGTCAAATACTTCTTTTTGTTTTAAACCTGCTGCCTATTAATTTCATCGGGTGATGGCTAGTCCTTGTGTTATGTGAAAGGGTAAATAACTTTCTTATTCACTCTTTCCACACCATTCATAATTTTATAGACCTCTGTCATTTCCCCTCTCCCCTTAATTGCCTCTTTTCTAAGCTATACAGTCCCAGTCTTTAAAAACTATCCTTATATGGAAGCTGTTCCATACCCCTAGTTATTTCCAATGCCCTTCTCTGGACCTTTTTGAATTCGAATATATCTTCTCTGAGATGAGGTGACCAGAACTGCATGCACCATTCAAGGTGTGGACTTACCACGGATTTATATAGTGGCATTATGATATTTTCTGTTTTCTGATCTATCCTTTTCC
Source organism: Chelonoidis abingdonii (assembly GCF_003597395.2). Lineage (NCBI taxonomy): Eukaryota > Metazoa > Chordata > Testudines > Testudinidae > Chelonoidis > Chelonoidis abingdonii. Next base: position 6,748,276 of record NC_133770.1, read on the forward strand.
TAATGGTTCCTAATATTCTGTTAGCTTTCTGGACTGCCGCTGTACATTGAGAATGTTTCCCCAGGTCTCGCTTTAGTCTACTTCCTGCTAATTCCTGCCAGAGCCACAAGATGGCACTATACTGCCCCCCAGGAAAATTGCTCTAAAATGCAAATTATTTTAAAAACAACAGCAAAAAACAAATCCAACATGGCAAGTTAAGATTTGTTTCTACATGGGAGTAAAACAATGATCCATCTAATCTGCCACAGTCGTTCCTTACTTAATGTTTTAAGGGGGAAGGAAAACTCCACTTTCCCCCTAATTGTGCACTTAGACAATTATAAAATATCTTGTTATGGGCAGTGGATTCCTTCCTAGCCCTACTCAATATACAATGGGAGAATTCTTTCCCACCCATACATGGATAAGTAGCTGCTGAGACATGACGCTTGCTTTCCCCCACCATCAGTTTAATCTAACTTGTTCTCTTGAGGCTCTTTTATCCCATTTGATATCAATGGGCTGACAGTGATACATGCTGGCTGAAGCTCTCTGTCTTCTTTTTATTTGTGTATCTATCCCAGGCCGCCTCCTCTAAAACCTGCTTTAGTAACTGATTCAGAAAACAGCCATGACAAATCATTTGGTTGTGGATCTGAAACAACCCTTGCAATGAAGTTTGTTCTCTCAGGGCTGGTCTACACTAGGGGGGGAAATTGATCTAAGATACTTCGACTTCAGCTACGCTGTTCATGTAGCGGAAGTTGTGTATCTTAGATTGATTTACCTCAGGTCCTCACGGTGTGGGATCGATGTCCGCGGCTCCTCCTGTCGACTCCAGTACTGCTGTTCGCACTGGTGGAGTTCTGGAGTCAACAGGAGCTTGTTTGGGGATCGATATATTGCGTCTGGATGAGACGCGATATATCGATCCCCGAGAAATTGATTGCTACCCGCCGATACGGTCGGTAGTGAAAACGTAGCCTCATTCACATTTCTATTTGGACAAGAAAATGGAGCTTCTGATGACTAGTGATAATTAAAGATCCCAGGGCACTTTTAGCAAGAGTCCTAGCTAGATTCCAACTTAGACTCAGACTTTAAGGTCAGAAGGGACCATTATGATCATCTAGCCTGACCTCCTGCATAGTGCAGGCCACAGAATCTCACCTACTCACTCCTGTAACAAACCCCTAACCTATGTCTGAGTTATTGAAGTCCTCAAATTGTGGTTTGAAGACCTCAAGCTTCAGAGAATCCTCCAGCAAGTGACCCGTGTCCCATGTTGAAGAGGAAGGCGAAAAACCTCCTCCAGTGGGCCTCTGCCAGTCTGCTCTGAAGGGAAACTTTCTTCCTAGACCCCAAATTATGGCAATTCAGTTTAACCCTGAGATGTGGGCAAGACTCACAGCCGCACCCTGATGAAAAAAATTCTTCTGCAAGTAACTCAGATCCCACTACATCTAACATCCCATCACAGACCACTGGGCATACTTACCTGTTGATAATCAAAGATCAATTGCCAAATTAATTGCCAAAATTAAGCTATCCCATCATATCATCCCCTCCATAAACTTATCAAGCTTAGTCATGAAGCCAGATATGGGAAGCTACATTCTGCCTCCCTAAGCTGCAATTTTTGTGTGATTATGTTTTTTTTTTGTTTTTTTTCCCCATGAAGACAGTGAAAACCACAAAAGTAAATGACTTACAGCTCATCTACGTTCCTGAACACTGAACGCTTTGTTGGTTCTTCAATAAAATTATGCAGTTTTACAATTCATCAAAGCTGCAAGACTAGACAGTGCAAAAGAGGGTGACCAGATGTCCTGATTTTAGAGGGACTGCCCCGATTTTTGGGTCTTTCTTTTATATAGGCTCCTCTTACCTCCTACCCCCTGTCCCAATTTTTCACATTTGCTGTCTGGTCACCCTAGTGCAAAACCAGACATTGCTACATATTTGGGATCTTCTGGTAAGGTGGGTTCTGCATATAAAGACCAAATATTCTTTTCTTCCCCCATGGTAATGGGCAAGCAGGACCCTTAAAGACTTATCTCTTGGCTCTATTCTTCTCTATCACTGGGGAAGTCTAGCCAGAAAAATGCACCCACAAGGCTAGCTATGTAACCCGTAGCTAGAGCTAATGAATGTTAGGTGGACACCTGTAACTTTTAGTGGTTGTATCCAATAAACTGTGTGAAATGCAGAAAGATTGGGCTCTCTTGTCTAAACTGCTATTGACCTGAACCATTTTCTGTTTAGTACTATTGATTCAATTTTTTTTTACAAACTCTTGTATAAATCAAATTATCCCCAGCAGTAGATAAAGAGACACTGTACTGAACTGAACAAAAAATTGCAGAATAATTTATCTGGCTGTTTGAAGAGTTTGAAACAAGTTACTTTGTGCTGCATTCCACCCTGCAAGCTGCTTGTCCTGTAAATCAGATCCGGTCTGTACATCTGGTTCACAGACCGGTTACAGCAGTCAACAGCAGCACATGCTTCATCTCTTCTTCCCAGGATTATGCGTCTCCATCTGGACTAGGAGAAACTGCCTGTACTGAGAAGATAGCTTTCCATGGAGACCATTCACAAGCTGGTGAAGGCCACTTGTGATGGTATTTATCGTGAGGTGTATGGTTGTCCAGCAGGAACTAGATGGAGACTACTATTAACTTCAGGCCTAACTCAAGGCTTGTGGAGAATGATGGAAAGACTGCTACTTATTTCAGCAGGTGTTGCATCAGGCCCTCATCACATCAAACAGAGACCCTGGACATCCATCAAAGACTTTTGGGAAGTAAAGACTAGGTGTGGCTATGAACTAGCAATGCAGCAGTGAAAGGATTTGCCATGCCTACCAGTTTGCCGAACTGGTTAGTTCCCTCCTAGTTTCCACAAGCGGAGGCCTAGATCTGTTCCATGTATGCTGTGATTGATAAATCCTGTCCTGAAACTAGGGCCCTGTAAATTCCCTGGCTGCAGCCTCTGAATGACCCCCCACTTTGACTGGCAGCTGCAGAAGTTCTCCTCCCCGTCACAGAAATGCACTCGCTTTTCTGGAAGTGCTGCTGGTTTCGTTTCAGTTGGCTGCCATTTTGTGCTCCAAACCCAGCCCTCCCGCGGCAGTGGCAGGGGAGTTCTAGCTGTTCTCAGGGGCTGGGCTCTGTCGCCAGAGGAATCACAACGATAAATGTCCCTGGCAGCTGTGTCTCCTGCTGGAACACTGAGAGCTGACCCAGGCAGTGCAACACCCCGTCATTCTCTCTCTCCACCCGTCTCTGTGTCTGCATGTCCCTCGCATTCAAACTCTCCCACCTCGGATTGTAAAGTCCCCTCCCCTCTGTTCCTTTCTCAGCTTCTGTCGCTGGTCTCCCTTTCCCTTCCTGCCTACTTTGAATATCAGCCCCTCTTCTAATTGCCACCCATGGCAGCCTTCAGTAGAAACTAGCAGCATCACAAGAGTGACTTAAAAACTGCCAGTGCCTTGAATCAAAGCATTAAGTTGTTGATCAGTGGCTCTCAAACTTTTGTACTGGTGACCCCTTTCACATAGCAAGCCTCTGAGTGTGACCCCCCCCCCCTTTGAAATTAAAAACACTTGTTTATATATTTAACACCATTATACATGCTGGAGGCAAAGTGGGATTTGGGGTGGAGGCTGACAGCTTGGCGATTCCCCCCCGCCCCCATGTAATAACCTCATGACTCCTGAGGGGTCCCGCCCCCTAGTTTGAGAACCCCTTTTGTTGATATTTGCCCCTGAGAGAAACTGAAGTCTACAGGGTTTTTTCCTTCTGCTTGTTTTAAGCAAGGTTCACATGTTTTTCCCCATTTTTTTTCTTTCCCTGTCTTGAACATGTTGATCGGGCCGTAAAGCTAGGCAATACGCTTTAAATTCCCCAAGATTCCCTTTCATGACGGAATCAAGCACTGTCTCTCCTGCCTACTAGAGTCTGAATAGATGATGGACTGGGAGGGAGGCTTTAGCATAGACAGTCAAGCAGAGGATGGGCCTGCTCTTTTCAGGACTAGTTGCAGTCGCCGCAATCCTGCTGTCCTTGGAAATGTACCTGGAGAGCTGCTGTCTTCTGATCTATGCGGCGGTCCTTCCCTCATTCAAGGATGAGCGTGAGCCACCCTGAATGTTTGATGTTTCTGACTCTGCATGCAAAGGAAGGCGCATCAGGCATTTTCTTGTGCCAGACTATACTCTGTGGCCATGGAGACCCAAAGGCTTTGTAGCGCGAGGTTTGTACCAATGCGAGGCTATTATATGATATTAGTCATGGGTGATCATAAGTGACAACAGGAAAAGTACTTATAGGTGGCCGTCAGGCCAAATGTTGATCTGCCAAGTTTCGTGTGCAGCCACCCAGGGGTGAAAGTAACTAACAGGAGTTACCAGTACTGCCGGAGTCCTGGGGTGCGTGGCCTCATCCAGAAGAGGAGTTGGCTCTCGCAAGATTTAAAAGGCCTGGAGCACCGGCTGTGGCTGGAGCCAGGGCCTATAATCAACCAGGGGCTCCCAAGCTTGAAGAGGTGGCTGGAGCCCCCCGGGTTTCAGGGGCAAATTAAAGGGCCCGTGCTCTGGCTGCCATGGGGAACCCCGAAGCTTTTGCAGGCTGGGGTCAGAGATTTAATGGATCCGCGGACGCCTGCCGCTGTGGGAGCTCTGAGCCTTTAAGCTTGGCCCAGCCCGGCCGCGAGATTTTAAAGGGCGGGATTTAAAGGGCTTGGGCTGCGCCGCGCACAGGAGCTCTGAGTCCTTTAAATTCCAGCCCCACGTGGCCGCCGGAGCTGAGCAGGAGTGAAAGGGTCTAGGCTGCCCGCAGTGGTGGGGAGCTCTGAACTCTTTAAATCTGGCCCCAGTCCGGCTGCTGGAGCCATGGGCAGCCCAGAGCCCTTTAAATTCCCGCCGTGGAAGCCAGTGCGGTCTGGCATGGCATACTGGCTCTTGCCGGGACACCGTACTGGACTGGACTGGCTTACTTTCACCAGTTTACCTTAAAAAATGTTTATAATTAAATTCCCAAACAGTGATGCACTATCATTTGCCTATCACTTCCTTAGTGAGTAACTTACTGGTAGTGCTTAATTTATAATGAAAGAGGTGCTGGCAAGCCATGGCACACATTAAGCACTGGCTCGGTGGCCAGAGAGCAGCGGCTGCTGGTTGAGTGTCCAGCTCTGAAGGCAGCGCTGCCGCCAGCAGCAGCACAGAAGTGAGGGTGGCCTGGTTTGATATTGCCATACCTACTTCTGTGCTGCTGCTGGCAGGGCGCTGCCTTTGGAGCTGGGAGGCTGGAGGGCAGCAGCTGCTGGCCAGGAGCCCAAGGGTGCCGGGGCTATGAACTGCCAAACCTAGAGGCGCTGGGGCTTATTCCCAGCACCAATTAAGCACTGCTTATGGGCTCTTAAGTTTTCATGATAGCATTGACTATGATGGAGCAAGGGTGCTGCCCATTTTTCATTAGTGATGGAAATGGAGCCAAAAATGAATATAAGAGGGAGTAAATGTGGTAAAGTCAACAGCGAAAACTGAGCTTTTAACCCCAATTGGACAGTGGATTTTCTTTTTGTTATGGAGGTAATTTACGAGGATTGTTTGTCATCACGGCTTTCCAATTTAAATAATGACGTGCACATGTCTCTTGCAGTGGACAAATCAAGTGATTTAAGTGACACTGCCCAGCTAAGGCTATTTGCTAGATTTTATGATTGTGAAATTTTCAAGGAAGAATGTTTGTGCTTAATGCCATTAGAAACCTACACCATAGGAGAGAGAATTTTTGAAAGGGTGAAAGGTTTTTTTTGAAAAAAAAATGGTTTAAATCTGCAGAAAGTAAACTTACTAGTTACAGATGAAGGTCCCTCCGTGACAGAGAAAGAGAAAGACTCTGCTTCACATTTGGCAGCGATACACCATTCATTAAATACATTTCACTGCAGCATTCACCAACCTGTCTGGTGCAGTAAGTTGTCTGGGGACTTGAAAAAAACAATAGGTATTGTGATGAAAACGGTGAACTACATGCATTCAACTTCTAGTTTGCATTGTTTTTGAATACAGTGATCAGTTGCAGCATAACAATGTGTGTTAGTTAAATCGGGGGCATGTGTTAGAGAGGTTTTGTGCCTTCAAAAAGAAATAATAGAATTTCTTTCCAACCACAAAACCAACAAGACTTGTGAGTGCCTGGAATTTATGAATGATGTCCCCTGTATGTCACAGGTAGCTTTTCTGGCTATATTCCTGGTCACTTGAATTCTCTCAATGTGCAGCTCCAAGGCTGTGCAAGCAGTGTCGGGGATCTGTATGAAAAAAGATGTGACTTTCAGAGGAATCTTCAAATCTTCCAGACAGACTGAACAGGAAAGATGTTGCTGTTCCTCACATTGTGCGTTGTTGCTACTGATGAAACTTTGATGAAAACAATGCAAGAATTCCTAAACAATCTGATCCAGAATTTTAAAATGCAATTTGAGAATTTTAAAATTCTGAAGGATTGGGTTTTATTTTTCTGTGCTCTGTTTGTCGTCTCTGCCGGTGGACCTGGCCCTTCTGAAGCAAAGCATGTGCTTGATTCTCAATTAGAAATTGTAAGGCTGTAAAGCTCATATGTCCTGAAGGCAAAATTCAGAGGAGTAGAACTTGGCGACTTCTGGACTCAATATGCTGACCAGTTTCAGAATAGCAAGTATCTAGCTATCTATATTTTAATGCTGTTTGGATCAATGTATCTCTGCAAATCTGGGTTTTCTATCATGAACATTATAAAAAAACAACACCTCAATCGCCTGACAGATGAACATCTTTCTCAGTGCATGTGCCTTCCCCTGACCCCCTACAAACCACTCTTCACAAAGCTTGCCGGGGATTGTCAATGTCACCTTTCCCATTAGAGATTGCCACAAACATGGGTAGTGTTGATTTATAAGCTTTGTTAAAAGATAGGAACACTAATACTTGTATTGCAAGCAAGGTCTTTGGTTATTGGCAGCCGTTTTTTAAAATTTTTGGTCAGTTTTCTGTGCAAATGGCCCACCTCTGGTCATAAAATTCTCAAATCGGCCCATGGGTATATCTAATTGAGTATCACTGCATTACTGTGAAGTAAGTAATGTAGATAGAGAGATCGCTTCACCTACCATTGAAATGCAACCACTTCTGGGTTAGAAGGTGGCCACTATGTAGCAACACAGAGCAACAAGGCACAACAGTTTGGGGCAAGAAGTGAAGGAGATGCATACTCTGTCGCAGGGCTGGCTCTAGCCATTTCGCCGCCCCAAGCACGGCGGCACGCCGCAGGGGGCACTCTGCCACTCACCGGTCCTGCAGCTCCGGTGGTCCTCCCGCAGGAGTGCCTGTGGATGCTCCACCGGAGCCGCGGGACCAGCGTACCCTCCGCAGGGACGCCTGCAGAAGGTCCACTGGAGCTGCCTGCCGCCCTCCCGGCAACCAGCAGAGCGCCCCCCGCGGCACGCCGCCCCAAGCACGTGCTTGGTGTGCTGGGACCTGGAGCCGGCCCTGCTCTGTCGTCTATCAATAACCAAGTGAAGGACACCTGCAGGGAGAATTCAAGCAGGAAGAATGTTTTTACTCAACCTGGAATTTGGCCAGGACCGTGGGATTAATACCTCATCTCTTACAAAAAAGTGCACGGGACTTTTAAGGATCACAAGCAGTCGGGTCCTCAGTTTTACATATCGTCCTAAAGCTGTGAGGAGATGTCATAGTATCTTTCCTCAATCTGAACCTTAGAGTCCAAAAAATGAGGTACTAGCATGAATTCCTCTAAGCTTAATTACCAGCTTAGATCTGATACGCTGCCACCAATCAGGACTTTGAGTG